>NW_026645765.1:0-178000 GCF_949987535.1 Balaenoptera acutorostrata | reverse complement strand
CAGTCAATTTCAAGTAGCTTCAAGGCAGCATGAATGGAGCTTTCAGGATGGGAAAGCAAGGCTAGTTCCATCAGGCCCCCATTTCCGCTTGCACACGCAGCATACAGCCCTGTGCTTTCTAACAAGTCCAAAGAGACACAGGTTACCCAGTGGTTACTTCGTTGAATCAACTCCTCGAAGCAGGCTGTTCTGCATCTAGCGAACTGCCTCAACCAAGGAAAGCCCCAGCTAGGCCTCCGGGCCCGTGGCTCTTCAAAAGCCTGCAGTGTTATCCGAGGAACTGGGCTTTAGTTGCAGTCGGAACGCAAGCCCACATTCTCCTGGAGGCAGGGTGACTTCAGACAGGGGGTCCCAGATGGAATACGAAGCCGAGTGTTTTCTCAGTGCAGCGCAGACTAGGGCAATGAGTCAGACTTGCATGGCATGTTGGCCCTGCTAGAACGGTGTTCGTGGACCTGTGGGAATGCTGGGGAAGTCAAGCTGTCCCAAGAAAGAGTGCAGTCTGTTGCCCTACACTCGGCATACACAGAGTGGCTCCGAAGGGCTACGGGCCTGGATGTGGCTTAGCAGGCCCATGGGGGCCTGAGGGTACTCAGTGTCCTTGCAGGGAATAGGGTGCCCACGCCAGGCTCCTAGATGTCCTGCAGAGCGTACTGACGTTAAAATGATGCAGAGCAGTGGCTACGGCCTCATGGAAACTGCTTCACGCCTCCGCTTCTGCATGGCAATTCAGGGCCTTACCGCGAGGCAAGTGCTCTCGCTGAGGGTCCCGTTAGCGCCACAGCATGGGAGGATGCTGACTTTCTCCTCCAGCAGAGTGACTTCAGGTACGAGGTCCTCGAAGAATGCTAAGCGGAGTGTTTTCTCATGGCAGCTCAGACGGGGGCCGTGACGAACACTTCCGTGGCAGGTCGCACTGCCTAGAAATGTGGTCCTGAGGCTGCTCCAGTGCTCTGGAAATGTAGCTCTCCTTAAGGAACGTGCAGGGTGTTGCCCATCACTCGGCATGCACAGAGGGCCTCCGAGGGACTTACCTTTGGGCCTCCATGTTGCTCAGCAGGCCCACAGGGGTCTGGAGGCACTCAGGGATCCTGGAGGGAAAATGATGCACACCCGAGGGCCCTAAGAGTCCTGGAAAGGGTACTTCCTTTAACATAGAGCAGAACAGAGGCTTCCCTGGTGGTGCACTGGTTGACAATCTGCCTGCCAATGCAGGGGACACGGGTTCGAGCCCTGCTCTGGGAGGAATCCACATGCCGCGGGGCAACTGGGCCCGTGAGCCACAACTACTGAGCCTGCGCCTCTGGAACCTGTGCTCCGCGACAAGAGAGGCTGAGATACTGAGAGGCCTACGCACCGCGATGAAGAGTGGCCCCCACTTACCGTAACTGGAGAGAGCCCTAGCACAGAAACGAAGACCCAGTATAGCAATCAATCAATCCATCAATCAATCTTAAAACAACAATAAAAAATATAAAAAATAAAATACAGCAGAACAGCGACTAATACCTCATGGAAACAGCTGCATGCTGCCCTTTCTGCGCGGTTACTCAGGGACTTACCTCGAGGTCAGTACTCACGTTGAGTTTCCCTTTAGCTCCAGAGCGTGGCACGATGAGCTCCACCCCGGCCATCGAAGCATCCGGCTAGCTAGAGAAAACTCATTGTCTTCCCAGAGCCATGTATGCAGAGGCTAGTGGCCTGTCAACAGCAGTCAATTTCAAGTAGCTTCAAGGCAGCATGAATGGAGCTTTCAGGATGGGAAAGCAAGGCTAGTTCCATCAGGCCCCCATTTCCGCTTGCACACGCAGCATACAGCCCTGTGCTTTCTAACAAGTCCAAAGAGACACAGGTTACCCAGTGGTTACTTCGTTGAATCAACTCCTCGAAGCAGGCTGTTCTGCATCTAGCGAACTGCCTCAACCAAGGAAAGCCCCAGCTAGGCCTCCGGGCCCGTGGCTCTTCAAAAGCCTGCAGTGTTATCCGAGGAACTGGGCTTTAGTTGCAGTCGGAACGCAAGCCCACATTCTCCTGGAGGCAGGGTGACTTCAGACAGGGGGTCCCAGATGGAATACGAAGCCGAGTGTTTTCTCAGTGCAGCGCAGACTAGGGCAATGAGTCAGACTTGCACGGCATGTTGGCCCTGCTAGAACGGTGTTCGTGGACCTGTGGGAATGCTGGGGAAGTCAAGCTGTCCCAAGAAAGAGTGCAGTCTGTTGCCCTACACTCGGCATACACAGAGTGGCTCCGAAGGGCTACGGGCCTGGATGTGGCTTAGCAGGCCCATGGGGGCCTGAGGGTACTCAGTGTCCTTGCAGGGAATAGGGTGCCCACGCCAGGCTCCTAGATGTCCTGCAGAGCGTACTGACGTTAAAATGATGCACAGCAGTGGCTACGGCCTCATGGAAACTGCTTCACGCCTCCGCTTCTGCATGGCAATTCAGGGCCTTACCGCGAGGCAAGTGCTCTCGCTGAGGGTCCCGTTAGCGCCACAGCATGGGAGGATGCTGACTTTCTCCTCCAGCAGAGTGACTTCAGGTACGAGGTCCTCGAAGAATGCTAAGCGGAGTGTTTTCTCATGGCAGCTCAGACGGGGGCCGTGACGAACACTTCCGTGGCAGGTCGCACTGCCTAGAAATGTGGTCCTGAGGCTGCTCCAGTGCTCTGGAAATGTAGCTCTCCTTAAGGAACGTGCAGGGTGTTGCCCATCACTCGGCATGCACAGAGGGCCTCCGAGGGACTTACCTTTGGCCTCCATGTTGCTCAGCAGGCCCACAGGGGTCTGGAGGCACTCAGGGATCCTGGAGGGAAAATGATGCACACCCGAGGGGCCTAAGAGTCCTGGAAAGGGTACTTCCTTTAACATAGAGCAGAACAGAGGCTTCCCTGGTGGTGCACTGGTTGACAATCTGCCTGCCAATGCAGGGGACACGGGTTCGAGCCCTGCTCTGGGAGGAATCCACATGCCGCGGGGCAACTGGGCCCGTGAGCCACAACTACTGAGCCTGCGCCTCTGGAACCTGTGCTCCGCGACAAGAGAGGCTGAGATACTGAGAGGCCTATGCACCGCGATGAAGAGTGGCCCCCACTTACCGTAACTGGAGAGAGCCCTAGCACAGAAACGAAGACCCAGTATAGCAATCAATCAATCCATCAATCAATCTTAAAACAACAATAAAAAATATAAAAAATAAAATACAGGGGCTTCCCTGGTGGCGCAGTGGTTGAGAGTCTGCCTGCTAATGCAGGGGACACGGGTTCGAGCCCTGGTCTGGGAAGATCCCACATGCCGCGGAGTGGCTGGGCCCGTGAGCCACAATTGCTGAGCCTGCGCGTCTGGAGCCTGTGCCCCGCGACGGGAGGGGTCGCGATAGAGAGAGGCCCGCGCACCGCGATGAAGAGCGGTCCCCGCACCGCGATGAAGAGTGGCCCCCGCTTGCCGCAGCTGGAGAAAGCCCTCGCAGGAACCGAAGACCCAACACAGCCAAAAATAAATAAATAAATAAATAAATAAGAAAATCCTTTAAAAAAATAAATAAATAAAATAAAATAAAATAAAATACAGCAGAACAGCGACTAATACCTCATGGAAACAGCTGCATGCTGCCCTTTCTGCGCGGTTACTCAGGGACTTACCTCGAGGTCAGTACTCACGTTGAGTTTCCCTTTAGCTCCAGAGCGTGGCACGATGAGCTCCACCCCGGCCATCGAAGCATCCGGCTAGCTAGAGAAAACTCATTGTCTTCCCAGAGCCATGTATGCAGAGGCTAGTGGCCTGTTAACAGCAGTCAATTTCAAGTAGCTTCAAGGCAGCATGAATGGAGCTTTCAGGATGGGAAAGCAAGGCTAGTTCCATCAGGCCCCCATTTCCGCTTGCACACGCAGCATACAGCCCTGTGCTTTCTAACAAGTCCAAAGAGACACAGGTTACCCAGTGGTTACTTCGTTGAATCAACTCCTCGAAGCAGGCTGTTCTGCATCTAGCGAACTGCCTCAACCAAGGAAAGCCCCAGCTAGGCCTCCGGGCCCGTGGCTCTTCAAAAGCCTGCAGTGTTATCCGAGGAACTGGGCTTTAGTTGCAGTCGGAACGCAAGCCCACATTCTCCTGGAGGCAGGGTGACTTCAGACAGGGGGTCCCAGATGGAATACGAAGCCGAGTGTTTTCTCAGTGCAGCGCAGACTAGGGCAATGAGTCAGACTTGCACGGCATGTTGGCCCTGCTAGAACGGTGTTCGTGGACCTGTGGGAATGCTGGGGAAGTCAAGCTGTCCCAAGAAAGAGTGCAGTCTGTTGCCCTACACTCGGCATACACAGAGTGGCTCCGAAGGGCTACGGGCCTGGATGTGGCTTAGCAGGCCCATGGGGGCCTGAGGGTACTCAGTGTCCTTGCAGGGAATAGGGTGCCCACGCCAGGCTCCTAGATGTCCTGCAGAGCGTACTGACGTTAAAATGATGCAGAGCAGTGGCTACGGCCTCATGGAAACTGCTTCACGCCTCCGCTTCTGCATGGCAATTCAGGGCCTTACCGCGAGGCAAGTGCTCTCGCTGAGGGTCCCGTTAGCGCCACAGCATGGGAGGATGCTGACTTTCTCCTCCAGCAGAGTGACTTCAGGTACGAGGTCCTCGAAGAATGCTAAGCGGAGTGTTTTCTCATGGCAGCTCAGACGGGGGCCGTGACGAACACTTCCGTGGCAGGTCGCACTGGCTAGAAATGTGGTCCTGAGGCTGCTCCAGTGCTCTGGAAATGTAGCTCTCCTTAAGGAACGTGCAGGGTGTTGCCCATCACTCGGCATGCACAGAGGGCCTCCGAGGGACTTACCTTTGGGCCTCCATGTTGCTCAGCAGGCCCACAGGGGTCTGGAGGCACTCAGGGATCCTGGAGGGAAAATGATGCACACCCGAGGGCCCTAAGAGTCCTGGAAAGGGTACTTCCTTTAACATAGAGCAGAACAGAGGCTTCCCTGGTGGTGCACTGGTTGACAATCTGCCTGCCAATGCAGGGGACACGGGTTCGAGCCCTGCTCTGGGAGGAATCCACATGCCGCGGGGCAACTGGGCCCGTGAGCCACAACTACTGAGCCTGCGCCTCTGGAACCTGTGCTCCGCGACAAGAGAGGCTGAGATACTGAGAGGCCTACGCACCGCGATGAAGAGTGGCCCCCACTTACCGTAACTGGAGAGAGCCCTAGCACAGAAACGAAGACCCAGTATAGCAATCAATCAATCCATCAATCAATCTTAAAACAACAATAAAAAATATAAAAAATAAAATACAGCAGAACAGCGACTAATACCTCATGGAAACAGCTGCATGCTGCCCTTTCTGCGCGGTTACTCAGGGACTTACCTCGAGGTCAGTACTCACGTTGAGTTTCCCTTTAGCTCCAGAGCGTGGCACGATGAGCTCCACCCCGGCCATCGAAGCATCCGGCTAGCTAGAGAAAACTCATTGTCTTCCCAGAGCCATGTATGCAGAGGCTAGTGGCCTGTCAACAGCAGTCAATTTCAAGTAGCTTCAAGGCAGCATGAATGGAGCTTTCAGGATGGGAAAGCAAGGCTAGTTCCATCAGGCCCCCATTTCCGCTTGCACACGCAGCATACAGCCCTGTGCTTTCTAACAAGTCCAAAGAGACACAGGTTACCCAGTGGTTACTTCGTTGAATCAACTCCTCGAAGCAGGCTGTTCTGCATCTAGCGAACTGCCTCAACCAAGGAAAGCCCCAGCTAGGCCTCCGGGCCCGTGGCTCTTCAAAAGCCTGCAGTGTTATCCGAGGAACTGGGCTTTAGTTGCAGTCGGAACGCAAGCCCACATTCTCCTGGAGGCAGGGTGACTTCAGACAGGGGGTCCCAGATGGAATACGAAGCCGAGTGTTTTCTCAGTGCAGCGCAGACTAGGGCAATGAGTCAGACTTGCACGGCATGTTGGCCCTGCTAGAACGGTGTTCGTGGACCTGTGGGAATGCTGGGGAAGTCAAGCTGTCCCAAGAAAGAGTGCAGTCTGTTGCCCTACACTCGGCATACACAGAGTGGCTCCGAAGGGCTACGGGCCTGGATGTGGCTTAGCAGGCCCATGGGGGCCTGAGGGTACTCAGTGTCCTTGCAGGGAATAGGGTGCCCACGCCAGGCTCCTAGATGTCCTGCAGAGCGTACTGACGTTAAAATGATGCAGAGCAGTGGCTACGGCCTCATGGAAACTGCTTCACGCCTCCGCTTCTGCATGGCAATTCAGGGCCTTACCGCGAGGCAAGTGCTCTCGCTGAGGGTCCCGTTAGCGCCACAGCATGGGAGGATGCTGACTTTCTCCTCCAGCAGAGTGACTTCAGGTACGAGGTCCTCGAAGAATGCTAAGCGGAGTGTTTTCTCATGGCAGCTCAGACGGGGGCCGTGACGAACACTTCCGTGGCAGGTCGCACTGCCTAGAAATGTGGTCCTGAGGCTGCTCCAGTGCTCTGGAAATGTAGCTCTCCTTAAGGAACGTGCAGGGTGTTGCCCATCACTCGGCATGCACAGAGGGCCTCCGAGGGACTTACCTTTGGGCCTCCATGTTGCTCAGCAGGCCCACAGGGGTCTGGAGGCACTCAGGGATCCTGGAGGGAAAATGATGCACACCCGAGGGCCCTAAGAGTCCTGGAAAGGGTACTTCCTTTAACATAGAGCAGAACAGAGGCTTCCCTGGTGGTGCACTGGTTGACAATCTGCCTGCCAATGCAGGGGACACGGGTTCGAGCCCTGCTCTGGGAGGAATCCACATGCCGCGGGGCAACTGGGCCCGTGAGCCACAACTACTGAGCCTGCGCCTCTGGAACCTGTGCTCCGCGACAAGAGAGGCTGAGATACTGAGAGGCCTACGCACCGCGATGAAGAGTGGCCCCCACTTACCGTAACTGGAGAGAGCCCTAGCACAGAAACGAAGACCCAGTATAGCAATCAATCAATCCATCAATCAATCTTAAAACAACAATAAAAAATATAAAAAATAAAATACAGCAGAACAGCGACTAATACCTCATGGAAACAGCTGCATGCTGCCCTTTCTGCGCGGTTACTCAGGGACTTACCTCGAGGTCAGTACTCACGTTGAGTTTCCCTTTAGCTCCAGAGCGTGGCACGATGAGCTCCACCCCGGCCATCGAAGCATCCGGCTAGCTAGAGAAAACTCATTGTCTTCCCAGAGCCATGTATGCAGAGGCTAGTGGCCTGTCAACAGCAGTCAATTTCAAGTAGCTTCAAGGCAGCATGAATGGAGCTTTCAGGATGGGAAAGCAAGGCTAGTTCCATCAGGCCCCCATTTCCGCTTGCACACGCAGCATACAGCCCTGTGCTTTCTAACAAGTCCAAAGAGACACAGGTTACCCAGTGGTTACTTCGTTGAATCAACTCCTCGAAGCAGGCTGTTCTGCATCTAGCGAACTGCCTCAACCAAGGAAAGCCCCAGCTAGGCCTCCGGGCCCGTGGCTCTTCAAAAGCCTGCAGTGTTATCCGAGGAACTGGGCTTTAGTTGCAGTCGGAACGCAAGCCCACATTCTCCTGGAGGCAGGGTGACTTCAGACAGGGGGTCCCAGATGGAATACGAAGCCGAGTGTTTTCTCAGTGCAGCGCAGACTAGGGCAATGAGTCAGACTTGCATGGCATGTTGGCCCTGCTAGAACGGTGTTCGTGGACCTGTGGGAATGCTGGGGAAGTCAAGCTGTCCCAAGAAAGAGTGCAGTCTGTTGCCCTACACTCGGCATACACAGAGTGGCTCCGAAGGGCTACGGGCCTGGATGTGACTTAGCAGGCCCATGGGGGCCTGAGGGTACTCAGTGTCCTTGCAGGGAATAGGGTGCCCACGCCAGGCTCCTAGATGTCCTGCAGAGCGTACTGACGTTAAAATGATGCACAGCAGTGGCTACGGCCTCATGGAAACTGCTTCACGCCTCCGCTTCTGCATGGCAATTCAGGGCCTTACCGCGAGGCAAGTGCTCTCGCTGAGGGTCCCGTTAGCGCCACAGCATGGGAGGATGCTGACTTTCTCCTCCAGCAGAGTGACTTCAGGTACGAGGTCCTCGAAGAATGCTAAGCGGAGTGTTTTCTCATGGCAGCTCAGACGGGGGCCGTGACGAACACTTCCGTGGCAGGTCGCACTGGCTAGAAATGTGGTCCTGAGGCTGCTCCAGTGCTCTGGAAATGTAGCTCTCCTTAAGGAACGTGCAGGGTGTTGCCCATCACTCGGCATGCACAGAGGGCCTCCGAGGGACTTACCTTTGGGCCTCCATGTTGCTCAGCAGGCCCACAGGGGTCTGGAGGCACTCAGGGATCCTGGAGGGAAAATGATGCACACCCGAGGGCCCTAAGAGTCCTGGAAAGGGTACTTCCTTTAACATAGAGCAGAACAGAGGCTTCCCTGGTGGTGCACTGGTTGACAATCTGCCTGCCAATGCAGGGGACACAGGTTCGAGCCCTGCTCTGGGAGGAATCCACATGCCGCGGGGCAACTGGGCCCGTGAGCCACAACTACTGAGCCTGCGCCTCTGGAACCTGTGCTCCGCGACAAGAGAGGCTGAGATACTGAGAGGCCTACGCACCGCGATGAAGAGTGGCCCCCACTTACCGTAACTGGAGAGAGCCCTAGCACAGAAACGAAGACCCAGTATAGCAATCAATCAATCCATCAATCAATCTTAAAACAACAATAAAAAATATAAAAAATAAAATACAGCAGAACAGCGACTAATACCTCATGGAAACAGCTGCATGCTGCCCTTTCTGCGCGGTTACTCAGGGACTTACCTCGAGGTCAGTACTCACGTTGAGTTTCCCTTTAGCTCCAGAGCGTGGCACGATGAGCTCCACCCCGGCCATCGAAGCATCCGGCTAGCTAGAGAAAACTCATTGTCTTCCCAGAGCCATGTATGCAGAGGCTAGTGGCCTGTCAACAGCAGTCAATTTCAAGTAGCTTCAAGGCAGCATGAATGGAGCTTTCAGGATGGGAAAGCAAGGCTAGTTCCATCAGGCCCCCATTTCCGCTTGCACACGCAGCATACAGCCCTGTGCTTTCTAACAAGTCCAAAGAGACACAGGTTACCCAGTGGTTACTTCGTTGAATCAACTCCTCGAAGCAGGCTGTTCTGCATCTAGCGAACTGCCTCAACCAAGGAAAGCCCCAGCTAGGCCTCCGGGCCCGTGGCTCTTCAAAAGCCTGCAGTGTTATCCGAGGAACTGGGCTTTAGTTGCAGTCGGAACGCAAGCCCACATTCTCCTGGAGGCAGGGTGACTTCAGACAGGGGGTCCCAGATGGAATACGAAGCCGAGTGTTTTCTCAGTGCAGCGCAGACTAGGGCAATGAGTCAGACTTGCACGGCATGTTGGCCCTGCTAGAACGGTGTTCGTGGACCTGTGGGAATGCTGGGGAAGTCAAGCTGTCCCAAGAAAGAGTGCAGTCTGTTGCCCTACACTCGGCATACACAGAGTGGCTCCGAAGGGCTACGGGCCTGGATGTGGCTTAGCAGGCCCATGGGGGCCTGAGGGTACTCAGTGTCCTTGCAGGGAATAGGGTGCCCACGCCAGGCTCCTAGATGTCCTGCAGAGCGTACTGACGTTAAAATGATGCACAGCAGTGGCTACGGCCTCATGGAAACTGCTTCACGCCTCCGCTTCTGCATGGCAATTCAGGGCCTTACCGCGAGGCAAGTGCTCTCGCTGAGGGTCCCGTTAGCGCCACAGCATGGGAGGATGCTGACTTTCTCCTCCAGCAGAGTGACTTCAGGTACGAGGTCCTCGAAGAATGCTAAGCGGAGTGTTTTCTCATGGCAGCTCAGACGGGGGCCGTGACGAACACTTCCGTGGCAGGTCGCACTGCCTAGAAATGTGGTCCTGAGGCTGCTCCAGTGCTCTGGAAATGTAGCTCTCCTTAAGGAACGTGCAGGGTGTTGCCCATCACTCGGCATGCACAGAGGGCCTCCGAGGGACTTACCTTTGGGCCTCCATGTTGCTCAGCAGGCCCACAGGGGTCTGGAGGCACTCAGGGATCCTGGAGGGAAAATGATGCACACCCGAGGGGCCTAAGAGTCCTGGAAAGGGTACTTCCTTTAACATAGAGCAGAACAGAGGCTTCCCTGGTGGTGCACTGGTTGACAATCTGCCTGCCAATGCAGGGGACACGGGTTCGAGCCCTGCTCTGGGAGGAATCCACATGCCGCGGGGCAACTGGGCCCGTGAGCCACAACTACTGAGCCTGCGCCTCTGGAACCTGTGCTCCGCGACAAGAGAGGCTGAGATACTGAGAGGCCTATGCACCGCGATGAAGAGTGGCCCCCACTTACCGTAACTGGAGAGAGCCCTAGCACAGAAACGAAGACCCAGTATAGCAATCAATCAATCCATCAATCAATCTTAAAACAACAATAAAAAATATAAAAAATAAAATACAGGGGCTTCCCTGGTGGCGCAGTGGTTGAGAGTCTGCCTGCTAATGCAGGGGACACGGGTTCGAGCCCTGGTCTGGGAAGATCCCACATGCCGCGGAGTGGCTGGGCCCGTGAGCCACAATTGCTGAGCCTGCGCGTCTGGAGCCTGTGCCCCGCGACGGGAGGGGTCGCGATAGAGAGAGGCCCGCGCACCGCGATGAAGAGCGGTCCCCGCACCGCGATGAAGAGTGGCCCCCGCTTGCCGCAGCTGGAGAAAGCCCTCGCAGGAACCGAAGACCCAACACAGCCAAAAATAAATAAATAAATAAATAAATAAGAAAATCCTTTAAAAAAAATAAATAAATAAAATAAAATAAAATAAAATACAGCAGAACAGCGACTAATACCTCATGGAAACAGCTGCATGCTGCCCTTTCTGCGCGGTTACTCAGGGACTTACCTCGAGGTCAGTACTCACGTTGAGTTTCCCTTTAGCTCCAGAGCGTGGCACGATGAGCTCCACCCCGGCCATCGAAGCATCCGGCTAGCTAGAGAAAACTCATTGTCTTCCCAGAGCCATGTATGCAGAGGCTAGTGGCCTGTTAACAGCAGTCAATTTCAAGTAGCTTCAAGGCAGCATGAATGGAGCTTTCAGGATGGGAAAGCAAGGCTAGTTCCATCAGGCCCCCATTTCCGCTTGCACACGCAGCATACAGCCCTGTGCTTTCTAACAAGTCCAAAGAGACACAGGTTACCCAGTGGTTACTTCGTTGAATCAACTCCTCGAAGCAGGCTGTTCTGCATCTAGCGAACTGCCTCAACCAAGGAAAGCCCCAGCTAGGCCTCCGGGCCCGTGGCTCTTCAAAAGCCTGCAGTGTTATCCGAGGAACTGGGCTTTAGTTGCAGTCGGAACGCAAGCCCACATTCTCCTGGAGGCAGGGTGACTTCAGACAGGGGGTCCCAGATGGAATACGAAGCCGAGTGTTTTCTCAGTGCAGCGCAGACTAGGGCAATGAGTCAGACTTGCACGGCATGTTGGCCCTGCTAGAACGGTGTTCGTGGACCTGTGGGAATGCTGGGGAAGTCAAGCTGTCCCAAGAAAGAGTGCAGTCTGTTGCCCTACACTCGGCATACACAGAGTGGCTCCGAAGGGCTACGGGCCTGGATGTGGCTTAGCAGGCCCATGGGGGCCTGAGGGTACTCAGTGTCCTTGCAGGGAATAGGGTGCCCACGCCAGGCTCCTAGATGTCCTGCAGAGCGTACTGACGTTAAAATGATGCAGAGCAGTGGCTACGGCCTCATGGAAACTGCTTCACGCCTCCGCTTCTGCATGGCAATTCAGGGCCTTACCGCGAGGCAAGTGCTCTCGCTGAGGGTCCCGTTAGCGCCACAGCATGGGAGGATGCTGACTTTCTCCTCCAGCAGAGTGACTTCAGGTACGAGGTCCTCGAAGAATGCTAAGCGGAGTGTTTTCTCATGGCAGCTCAGACGGGGGCCGTGACGAACACTTCCGTGGCAGGTCGCACTGCCTAGAAATGTGGTCCTGAGGCTGCTCCAGTGCTCTGGAAATGTAGCTCTCCTTAAGGAACGTGCAGGGTGTTGCCCATCACTCGGCATGCACAGAGGGCCTCCGAGGGACTTACCTTTGGGCCTCCGAGGGACTTACCTTTGGGCCTCCATGTTGCTCAGCAGGCCCACAGGGGTCTGGAGGCACTCAGGGATCCTGGAGGGAAAATGATGCACACCCGAGGGGCCTAAGAGTCCTGGAAAGGGTACTTCCTTTAACATAGAGCAGAACAGAGGCTTCCCTGGTGGTGCACTGGTTGACAATCTGCCTGCCAATGCAGGGGACACGGGTTCGAGCCCTGCTCTGGGAGGAATCCACATGCCGCGGGGCAACTGGGCCCGTGAGCCACAACTACTGAGCCTGCGCCTCTGGAACCTGTGCTCCGCGACAAGAGAGGCTGAGATACTGAGAGGCCTACGCACCGCGATGAAGAGTGGCCCCCACTTACCGTAACTGGAGAGAGCCCTAGCACAGAAACGAAGACCCAGTATAGCAATCAATCAATCCATCAATCAATCTTAAAACAACAATAAAAAATATAAAAAATAAAATACAGCAGAACAGCGACTAATACCTCATGGAAACAGCTGCATGCTGCCCTTTCTGCGCGGTTACTCAGGGACTTACCTCGAGGTCAGTACTCACGTTGAGTTTCCCTTTAGCTCCAGAGCGTGGCACGATGAGCTCCACCCCGGCCATCGAAGCATCCGGCTAGCTAGAGAAAACTCATTGTCTTCCCAGAGCCATGTATGCAGAGGCTAGTGGCCTGTCAACAGCAGTCAATTTCAAGTAGCTTCAAGGCAGCATGAATGGAGCTTTCAGGATGGGAAAGCAAGGCTAGTTCCATCAGGCCCCCATTTCCGCTTGCACACGCAGCATACAGCCCTGTGCTTTCTAACAAGTCCAAAGAGACACAGGTTACCCAGTGGTTACTTCGTTGAATCAACTCCTCGAAGCAGGCTGTTCTGCATCTAGCGAACTGCCTCAACCAAGGAAAGCCCCAGCTAGGCCTCCGGGCCCGTGGCTCTTCAAAAGCCTGCAGTGTTATCCGAGGAACTGGGCTTTAGTTGCAGTCGGAACGCAAGCCCACATTCTCCTGGAGGCAGGGTGACTTCAGACAGGGGGTCCCAGATGGAATACGAAGCCGAGTGTTTTCTCAGTGCAGCGCAGACTAGGGCAATGAGTCAGACTTGCACGGCATGTTGGCCCTGCTAGAACGGTGTTCGTGGACCTGTGGGAATGCTGGGGAAGTCAAGCTGTCCCAAGAAAGAGTGCAGTCTGTTGCCCTACACTCGGCATACACAGAGTGGCTCCGAAGGGCTACGGGCCTGGATGTGGCTTAGCAGGCCCATGGGGGCCTGAGGGTACTCAGTGTCCTTGCAGGGAATAGGGTGCCCACGCCAGGCTCCTAGATGTCCTGCAGAGCGTACTGACGTTAAAATGATGCAGAGCAGTGGCTACGGCCTCATGGAAACTGCTTCACGCCTCCGCTTCTGCATGGCAATTCAGGGCCTTACCGCGAGGCAAGTGCTCTCGCTGAGGGTCCCGTTAGCGCCACAGCATGGGAGGATGCTGACTTTCTCCTCCAGCAGAGTGACTTCAGGTACGAGGTCCTCGAAGAATGCTAAGCGGAGTGTTTTCTCATGGCAGCTCAGACGGGGGCCGTGACGAACACTTCCGTGGCAGGTCGCACTGGCTAGAAATGTGGTCCTGAGGCTGCTCCAGTGCTCTGGAAATGTAGCTCTCCTTAAGGAACGTGCAGGGTGTTGCCCATCACTCGGTATGCACAGAGGGCCTCCGAGGGACTTACCTTTGGGCCTCCATGTTGCTCAGCAGGCCCACAGGGGTCTGGAGGCACTCAGGGATCCTGGAGGGAAAATGATGCACACCCGAGGGCCCTAAGAGTCCTGGAAAGGGTACTTCCTTTAACATAGAGCAGAACAGAGGCTTCCCTGGTGGTGCACTGGTTGACAATCTGCCTGCCAATGCAGGGGACACGGGTTCGAGCCCTGCTCTGGGAGGAATCCACATGCCGCGGGGCAACTGGGCCCGTGAGCCACAACTACTGAGCCTGCGCCTCTGGAACCTGTGCTCCGCGACAAGAGAGGCTGAGATACTGAGAGGCCTACGCACCGCGATGAAGAGTGGCCCCCACTTACCGTAACTGGAGAGAGCCCTAGCACAGAAACGAAGACCCAGTATAGCAATCAATCAATCCATCAATCAATCTTAAAACAACAATAAAAAATATAAAAAATAAAATACAGCAGAACAGCGACTAATACCTCATGGAAACAGCTGCATGCTGCCCTTTCTGCGCGGTTACTCAGGGACTTACCTCGAGGTCAGTACTCACGTTGAGTTTCCCTTTAGCTCCAGAGCGTGGCACGATGAGCTCCACCCCGGCCATCGAAGCATCCGGCTAGCTAGAGAAAACTCATTGTCTTCCCAGAGCCATGTATGCAGAGGCTAGTGGCCTGTCAACAGCAGTCAATTTCAAGTAGCTTCAAGGCAGCATGAATGGAGCTTTCAGGATGGGAAAGCAAGGCTAGTTCCATCAGGCCCCCATTTCCGCTTGCACACGCAGCATACAGCCCTGTGCTTTCTAACAAGTCCAAAGAGACACAGGTTACCCAGTGGTTACTTCGTTGAATCAACTCCTCGAAGCAGGCTGTTCTGCATCTAGCGAACTGCCTCAACCAAGGAAAGCCCCAGCTAGGCCTCCGGGCCCGTGGCTCTTCAAAAGCCTGCAGTGTTATCCGAGGAACTGGGCTTTAGTTGCAGTCGGAACGCAAGCCCACATTCTCCTGGAGGCAGGGTGACTTCAGACAGGGGGTCCCAGATGGAATACGAAGCCGAGTGTTTTCTCAGTGCAGCGCAGACTAGGGCAATGAGTCAGACTTGCACGGCATGTTGGCCCTGCTAGAACGGTGTTCGTGGACCTGTGGGAATGCTGGGGAAGTCAAGCTGTCCCAAGAAAGAGTGCAGTCTGTTGCCCTACACTCGGCATACACAGAGTGGCTCCGAAGGGCTACGGGCCTGGATGTGGCTTAGCAGGCCCATGGGGGCCTGAGGGTACTCAGTGTCCTTGCAGGGAATAGGGTGCCCACGCCAGGCTCCTAGATGTCCTGCAGAGCGTACTGACGTTAAAATGATGCAGAGCAGTGGCTACGGCCTCATGGAAACTGCTTCACGCCTCCGCTTCTGCATGGCAATTCAGGGCCTTACCGCGAGGCAAGTGCTCTCGCTGAGGGTCCCGTTAGCGCCACAGCATGGGAGGATGCTGACTTTCTCCTCCAGCAGAGTGACTTCAGGTACGAGGTCCTCGAAGAATGCTAAGCGGAGTGTTTTCTCATGGCAGCTCAGACGGGGGCCGTGACGAACACTTCCGTGGCAGGTCGCACTGCCTAGAAATGTGGTCCTGAGGCTGCTCCAGTGCTCTGGAAATGTAGCTCTCCTTAAGGAACGTGCAGGGTGTTGCCCATCACTCGGCATGCACAGAGGGCCTCCGAGGGACTTACCTTTGGGCCTCCATGTTGCTCAGCAGGCCCACAGGGGTCTGGAGGCACTCAGGGATCCTGGAGGGAAAATGATGCACACCCGAGGGGCCTAAGAGTCCTGGAAAGGGTACTTCCTTTAACATAGAGCAGAACAGAGGCTTCCCTGGTGGTGCACTGGTTGACAATCTGCCTGCCAATGCAGGGGACACGGGTTCGAGCCCTGCTCTGGGAGGAATCCACATGCCGCGGGGCAACTGGGCCCGTGAGCCACAACTACTGAGCCTGCGCCTCTGGAACCTGTGCTCCGCGACAAGAGAGGCTGAGATACTGAGAGGCCTATGCACCGCGATGAAGAGTGGCCCCCACTTACCGTAACTGGAGAGAGCCCTAGCACAGAAACGAAGACCCAGTATAGCAATCAATCAATCCATCAATCAATCTTAAAACAACAATAAAAAATATAAAAAATAAAATACAGGGGCTTCCCTGGTGGCGCAGTGGTTGAGAGTCTGCCTGCTAATGCAGGGGACACGGGTTCGAGCCCTGGTCTGGGAAGATCCCACATGCCGCGGAGTGGCTGGGCCCGTGAGCCACAATTGCTGAGCCTGCGCGTCTGGAGCCTGTGCCCCGCGACGGGAGGGGTCGCGATAGAGAGAGGCCCGCGCACCGCGATGAAGAGCGGTCCCCGCACCGCGATGAAGAGTGGCCCCCGCTTGCCGCAGCTGGAGAAAGCCCTCGCAGGAACCGAAGACCCAACACAGCCAAAAATAAATAAATAAATAAATAAATAAGAAAATCCTTTAAAAAAAATAAATAAATAAAATAAAATAAAATAAAATACAGCAGAACAGCGACTAATACCTCATGGAAACAGCTGCATGCTGCCCTTTCTGCGCGGTTACTCAGGGACTTACCTCGAGGTCAGTACTCACGTTGAGTTTCCCTTTAGCTCCAGAGCGTGGCACGATGAGCTCCACCCCGGCCATCGAAGCATCCGGCTAGCTAGAGAAAACTCATTGTCTTCCCAGAGCCATGTATGCAGAGGCTAGTGGCCTGTCAACAGCAGTCAATTTCAAGTAGCTTCAAGGCAGCATGAATGGAGCTTTCAGGATGGGAAAGCAAGGCTAGTTCCATCAGGCCCCCATTTCCGCTTGCACACGCAGCATACAGCCCTGTGCTTTCTAACAAGTCCAAAGAGACACAGGTTACCCAGTGGTTACTTCGTTGAATCAACTCCTCGAAGCAGGCTGTTCTGCATCTAGCGAACTGCCTCAACCAAGGAAAGCCCCAGCTAGGCCTCCGGGCCCGTGGCTCTTCAAAAGCCTGCAGTGTTATCCGAGGAACTGGGCTTTAGTTGCAGTCGGAACGCAAGCCCACATTCTCCTGGAGGCAGGGTGACTTCAGACAGGGGGTCCCAGATGGAATACGAAGCCGAGTGTTTTCTCAGTGCAGCGCAGACTAGGGCAATGAGTCAGACTTGCACGGCATGTTGGCCCTGCTAGAACGGTGTTCGTGGACCTGTGGGAATGCTGGGGAAGTCAAGCTGTCCCAAGAAAGAGTGCAGTCTGTTGCCCTACACTCGGCATACACAGAGTGGCTCCGAAGGGCTACGGGCCTGGATGTGGCTTAGCAGGCCCATGGGGGCCTGAGGGTACTCAGTGTCCTTGCAGGGAATAGGGTGCCCACGCCAGGCTCCTAGATGTCCTGCAGAGCGTACTGACGTTAAAATGATGCAGAGCAGTGGCTACGGCCTCATGGAAACTGCTTCACGCCTCCGCTTCTGCATGGCAATTCAGGGCCTTACCGCGAGGCAAGTGCTCTCGCTGAGGGTCCCGTTAGCGCCACAGCATGGGAGGATGCTGACTTTCTCCTCCAGCAGAGTGACTTCAGGTACGAGGTCCTCGAAGAATGCTAAGCGGAGTGTTTTCTCATGGCAGCTCAGACGGGGGCCGTGACGAACACTTCCGTGGCAGGTCGCACTGGCTAGAAATGTGGTCCTGAGGCTGCTCCAGTGCTCTGGAAATGTAGCTCTCCTTAAGGAACGTGCAGGGTGTTGCCCATCACTCGGCATGCACAGAGGGCCTCCGAGGGACTTACCTTTGGGCCTCCATGTTGCTCAGCAGGCCCACAGGGGTCTGGAGGCACTCAGGGATCCTGGAGGGAAAATGATGCACACCCGAGGGCCCTAAGAGTCCTGGAAAGGGTACTTCCTTTAACATAGAGCAGAACAGAGGCTTCCCTGGTGGTGCACTGGTTGACAATCTGCCTGCCAATGCAGGGGACACGGGTTCGAGCCCTGCTCTGGGAGGAATCCACATGCCGCGGGGCAACTGGGCCCGTGAGCCACAACTACTGAGCCTGCGCCTCTGGAACCTGTGCTCCGCGACAAGAGAGGCTGAGATACTGAGAGGCCTACGCACCGCGATGAAGAGTGGCCCCCACTTACCGTAACTGGAGAGAGCCCTAGCACAGAAACGAAGACCCAGTATAGCAATCAATCAATCCATCAATCAATCTTAAAACAACAATAAAAAATATAAAAAATAAAATACAGCAGAACAGCGACTAATACCTCATGGAAACAGCTGCATGCTGCCCTTTCTGCGCGGTTACTCAGGGACTTACCTCGAGGTCAGTACTCACGTTGAGTTTCCCTTTAGCTCCAGAGCGTGGCACGATGAGCTCCACCCCGGCCATCGAAGCATCCGGCTAGCTAGAGAAAACTCATTGTCTTCCCAGAGCCATGTATGCAGAGGCTAGTGGCCTGTCAACAGCAGTCAATTTCAAGTAGCTTCAAGGCAGCATGAATGGAGCTTTCAGGATGGGAAAGCAAGGCTAGTTCCATCAGGCCCCCATTTCCGCTTGCACACGCAGCATACAGCCCTGTGCTTTCTAACAAGTCCAAAGAGACACAGGTTACCCAGTGGTTACTTCGTTGAATCAACTCCTCGAAGCAGGCTGTTCTGCATCTAGCGAACTGCCTCAACCAAGGAAAGCCCCAGCTAGGCCTCCGGGCCCGTGGCTCTTCAAAAGCCTGCAGTGTTATCCGAGGAACTGGGCTTTAGTTGCAGTCGGAACGCAAGCCCACATTCTCCTGGAGGCAGGGTGACTTCAGACAGGGGGTCCCAGATGGAATACGAAGCCGAGTGTTTTCTCAGTGCAGCGCAGACTAGGGCAATGAGTCAGACTTGCACGGCATGTTGGCCCTGCTAGAACGGTGTTCGTGGACCTGTGGGAATGCTGGGGAAGTCAAGCTGTCCCAAGAAAGAGTGCAGTCTGTTGCCCTACACTCGGCATACACAGAGTGGCTCCGAAGGGCTACGGGCCTGGATGTGGCTTAGCAGGCCCATGGGGGCCTGAGGGTACTCAGTGTCCTTGCAGGGAATAGGGTGCCCACGCCAGGCTCCTAGATGTCCTGCAGAGCGTACTGACGTTAAAATGATGCACAGCAGTGGCTACGGCCTCATGGAAACTGCTTCACGCCTCCGCTTCTGCATGGCAATTCAGGGCCTTACCGCGAGGCAAGTGCTCTCGCTGAGGGTCCCGTTAGCGCCACAGCATGGGAGGATGCTGACTTTCTCCTCCAGCAGAGTGACTTCAGGTACGAGGTCCTCGAAGAATGCTAAGCGGAGTGTTTTCTCATGGCAGCTCAGACGGGGGCCGTGACGAACACTTCCGTGGCAGGTCGCACTGCCTAGAAATGTGGTCCTGAGGCTGCTCCAGTGCTCTGGAAATGTAGCTCTCCTTAAGGAACGTGCAGGGTGTTGCCCATCACTCGGCATGCACAGAGGGCCTCCGAGGGACTTACCTTTGGGCCTCCATGTTGCTCAGCAGGCCCACAGGGGTCTGGAGGCACTCAGGGATCCTGGAGGGAAAATGATGCACACCCGAGGGCCCTAAGAGTCCTGGAAAGGGTACTTCCTTTAACATAGAGCAGAACAGAGGCTTCCCTGGTGGTGCACTGGTTGACAATCTGCCTGCCAATGCAGGGGACACGGGTTCGAGCCCTGCTCTGGGAGGAATCCACATGCCGCGGGGCAACTGGGCCCGTGAGCCACAACTACTGAGCCTGCGCCTCTGGAACCTGTGCTCCGCGACAAGAGAGGCTGAGATACTGAGAGGCCTACGCACCGCGATGAAGAGTGGCCCCCACTTACCGTAACTGGAGAGAGCCCTAGCACAGAAACGAAGACCCAGTATAGCAATCAATCAATCCATCAATCAATCTTAAAACAACAATAAAAAATATAAAAAATAAAATACAGCAGAACAGCGACTAATACCTCATGGAAACAGCTGCATGCTGCCCTTTCTGCGCGGTTACTCAGGGACTTACCTCGAGGTCAGTACTCACGTTGAGTTTCCCTTTAGCTCCAGAGCGTGGCACGATGAGCTCCACCCCGGCCATCGAAGCATCCGGCTAGCTAGAGAAAACTCATTGTCTTCCCAGAGCCATGTATGCAGAGGCTAGTGGCCTGTCAACAGCAGTCAATTTCAAGTAGCTTCAAGGCAGCATGAATGGAGCTTTCAGGATGGGAAAGCAAGGCTAGTTCCATCAGGCCCCCATTTCCGCTTGCACACGCAGCATACAGCCCTGTGCTTTCTAACAAGTCCAAAGAGACACAGGTTACCCAGTGGTTACTTCGTTGAATCAACTCCTCGAAGCAGGCTGTTCTGCATCTAGCGAACTGCCTCAACCAAGGAAAGCCCCAGCTAGGCCTCCGGGCCCGTGGCTCTTCAAAAGCCTGCAGTGTTATCCGAGGAACTGGGCTTTAGTTGCAGTCGGAACGCAAGCCCACATTCTCCTGGAGGCAGGGTGACTTCAGACAGGGGGTCCCAGATGGAATACGAAGCCGAGTGTTTTCTCAGTGCAGCGCAGACTAGGGCAATGAGTCAGACTTGCACGGCATGTTGGCCCTGCTAGAACGGTGTTCGTGGACCTGTGGGAATGCTGGGGAAGTCAAGCTGTCCCAAGAAAGAGTGCAGTCTGTTGCCCTACACTCGGCATACACAGAGTGGCTCCGAAGGGCTACGGGCCTGGATGTGGCTTAGCAGGCCCATGGGGGCCTGAGGGTACTCAGTGTCCTTGCAGGGAATAGGGTGCCCACGCCAGGCTCCTAGATGTCCTGCAGAGCGTACTGACGTTAAAATGATGCACAGCAGTGGCTACGGCCTCATGGAAACTGCTTCACGCCTCCGCTTCTGCATGGCAATTCAGGGCCTTACCGCGAGGCAAGTGCTCTCGCTGAGGGTCCCGTTAGCGCCACAGCATGGGAGGATGCTGACTTTCTCCTCCAGCAGAGTGACTTCAGGTACGAGGTCCTCGAAGAATGCTAAGCGGAGTGTTTTCTCATGGCAGCTCAGACGGGGGCCGTGACGAACACTTCCGTGGCAGGTCGCACTGCCTAGAAATGTGGTCCTGAGGCTGCTCCAGTGCTCTGGAAATGTAGCTCTCCTTAAGGAACGTGCAGGGTGTTGCCCATCACTCGGCATGCACAGAGGGCCTCCGAGGGACTTACCTTTGGGCCTCCATGTTGCTCAGCAGGCCCACAGGGGTCTGGAGGCACTCAGGGATCCTGGAGGGAAAATGATGCACACCCGAGGGCCCTAAGAGTCCTGGAAAGGGTACTTCCTTTAACATAGAGCAGAACAGAGGCTTCCCTGGTGGTGCACTGGTTGACAATCTGCCTGCCAATGCAGGGGACACGGGTTCGAGCCCTGCTCTGGGAGGAATCCACATGCCGCGGGGCAACTGGGCCCGTGAGCCACAACTACTGAGCCTGCGCCTCTGGAACCTGTGCTCCGCGACAAGAGAGGCTGAGATACTGAGAGGCCTACGCACCGCGATGAAGAGTGGCCCCCACTTACCGTAACTGGAGAGAGCCCTAGCACAGAAACGAAGACCCAGTATAGCAATCAATCAATCCATCAATCAATCTTAAAACAACAATAAAAAATATAAAAAATAAAATACAGCAGAACAGCGACTAATACCTCATGGAAACAGCTGCATGCTGCCCTTTCTGCGCGGTTACTCAGGGACTTACCTCGAGGTCAGTACTCACGTTGAGTTTCCCTTTAGCTCCAGAGCGTGGCACGATGAGCTCCACCCCGGCCATCGAAGCATCCGGCTAGCTAGAGAAAACTCATTGTCTTCCCAGAGCCATGTATGCAGAGGCTAGTGGCCTGTCAACAGCAGTCAATTTCAAGTAGCTTCAAGGCAGCATGAATGGAGCTTTCAGGATGGGAAAGCAAGGCTAGTTCCATCAGGCCCCCATTTCCGCTTGCACACGCAGCATACAGCCCTGTGCTTTCTAACAAGTCCAAAGAGACACAGGTTACCCAGTGGTTACTTCGTTGAATCAACTCCTCGAAGCAGGCTGTTCTGCATCTAGCGAACTGCCTCAACCAAGGAAAGCCCCAGCTAGGCCTCCGGGCCCGTGGCTCTTCAAAAGCCTGCAGTGTTATCCGAGGAACTGGGCTTTAGTTGCAGTCGGAACGCAAGCCCACATTCTCCTGGAGGCAGGGTGACTTCAGACAGGGGGTCCCAGATGGAATACGAAGCCGAGTGTTTTCTCAGTGCAGCGCAGACTAGGGCAATGAGTCAGACTTGCACGGCATGTTGGCCCTGCTAGAACGGTGTTCGTGGACCTGTGGGAATGCTGGGGAAGTCAAGCTGTCCCAAGAAAGAGTGCAGTCTGTTGCCCTACACTCGGCATACACAGAGTGGCTCCGAAGGGCTACGGGCCTGGATGTGGCTTAGCAGGCCCATGGGGGCCTGAGGGTACTCAGTGTCCTTGCAGGGAATAGGGTGCCCACGCCAGGCTCCTAGATGTCCTGCAGAGCGTACTGACGTTAAAATGATGCACAGCAGTGGCTACGGCCTCATGGAAACTGCTTCACGCCTCCGCTTCTGCATGGCAATTCAGGGCCTTACCGCGAGGCAAGTGCTCTCGCTGAGGGTCCCGTTAGCGCCACAGCATGGGAGGATGCTGACTTTCTCCTCCAGCAGAGTGACTTCAGGTACGAGGTCCTCGAAGAATGCTAAGCGGAGTGTTTTCTCATGGCAGCTCAGACGGGGGCCGTGACGAACACTTCCGTGGCAGGTCGCACTGGCTAGAAATGTGGTCCTGAGGCTGCTCCAGTGCTCTGGAAATGTAGCTCTCCTTAAGGAACGTGCAGGGTGTTGCCCATCACTCGGCATGCACAGAGGGCCTCCGAGGGACTTACCTTTGGGCCTCCATGTTGCTCAGCAGGCCCACAGGGGTCTGGAGGCACTCAGGGATCCTGGAGGGAAAATGATGCACACCCGAGGGGCCTAAGAGTCCTGGAAAGGGTACTTCCTTTAACATAGAGCAGAACAGAGGCTTCCCTGGTGGTGCACTGGTTGACAATCTGCCTGCCAATGCAGGGGACACGGGTTCGAGCCCTGCTCTGGGAGGAATCCACATGCCGCGGGGCAACTGGGCCCGTGAGCCACAACTACTGAGCCTGCGCCTCTGGAACCTGTGCTCCGCGACAAGAGAGGCTGAGATACTGAGAGGCCTACGCACCACGATGAAGAGTGGCCCCCACTTACCGTAACTGGAGAGAGCCCTAGCACAGAAACGAAGACCCAGTATAGCAATCAATCAATCCATCAATCAATCTTAAAACAACAATAAAAAATATAAAAAATAAAATACAGCAGAACAGCGACTAATACCTCATGGAAACAGCTGCATGCTGCCCTTTCTGCGCGGTTACTCAGGGACTTACCTCGAGGTCAGTACTCACGTTGAGTTTCCCTTTAGCTCCAGAGCGTGGCACGATGAGCTCCACCCCGGCCATCGAAGCATCCGGCTAGCTAGAGAAAACTCATTGTCTTCCCAGAGCCATGTATGCAGAGGCTAGTGGCCTGTCAACAGCAGTCAATTTCAAGTAGCTTCAAGGCAGCATGAATGGAGCTTTCAGGATGGGAAAGCAAGGCTAGTTCCATCAGGCCCCCATTTCCGCTTGCACACGCAGCATACAGCCCTGTGCTTTCTAACAAGTCCAAAGAGACACAGGTTACCCAGTGGTTACTTCGTTGAATCAACTCCTCGAAGCAGGCTGTTCTGCATCTAGCGAACTGCCTCAACCAAGGAAAGCCCCAGCTAGGCCTCCGGGCCCGTGGCTCTTCAAAAGCCTGCAGTGTTATCCGAGGAACTGGGCTTTAGTTGCAGTCGGAACGCAAGCCCACATTCTCCTGGAGGCAGGGTGACTTCAGACAGGGGGTCCCAGATGGAATACGAAGCCGAGTGTTTTCTCAGTGCAGCGCAGACTAGGGCAATGAGTCAGACTTGCACGGCATGTTGGCCCTGCTAGAACGGTGTTCGTGGACCTGTGGGAATGCTGGGGAAGTCAAGCTGTCCCAAGAAAGAGTGCAGTCTGTTGCCCTACACTCGGCATACACAGAGTGGCTCCGAAGGGCTACGGGCCTGGATGTGGCTTAGCAGGCCCATGGGGGCCTGAGGGTACTCAGTGTCCTTGCAGGGAATAGGGTGCCCACGCCAGGCTCCTAGATGTCCTGCAGAGCGTACTGACGTTAAAATGATGCAGAGCAGTGGCTACGGCCTCATGGAAACTGCTTCACGCCTCCGCTTCTGCATGGCAATTCAGGGCCTTACCGCGAGGCAAGTGCTCTCGCTGAGGGTCCCGTTAGCGCCACAGCATGGGAGGATGCTGACTTTCTCCTCCAGCAGAGTGACTTCAGGTACGAGGTCCTCGAAGAATGCTAAGCGGAGTGTTTTCTCATGGCAGCTCAGACGGGGGCCGTGACGAACACTTCCGTGGCAGGTCGCACTGCCTAGAAATGTGGTCCTGAGGCTGCTCCAGTGCTCTGGAAATGTAGCTCTCCTTAAGGAACGTGCAGGGTGTTGCCCATCACTCGGCATGCACAGAGGGCCTCCGAGGGACTTACCTTTGGGCCTCCATGTTGCTCAGCAGGCCCACAGGGGTCTGGAGGCACTCAGGGATCCTGGAGGGAAAATGATGCACACCCGAGGGCCCTAAGAGTCCTGGAAAGGGTACTTCCTTTAACATAGAGCAGAACAGAGGCTTCCCTGGTGGTGCACTGGTTGACAATCTGCCTGCCAATGCAGGGGACACGGGTTCGAGCCCTGCTCTGGGAGGAATCCACATGCCGCGGGGCAACTGGGCCCGTGAGCCACAACTACTGAGCCTGCGCCTCTGGAACCTGTGCTCCGCGACAAGAGAGGCTGAGATACTGAGAGGCCTACGCACCGCGATGAAGAGTGGCCCCCACTTACCGTAACTGGAGAGAGCCCTAGCACAGAAACGAAGACCCAGTATAGCAATCAATCAATCCATCAATCAATCTTAAAACAACAATAAAAAATATAAAAAATAAAATACAGCAGAACAGCGACTAATACCTCATGGAAACAGCTGCATGCTGCCCTTTCTGCGCGGTTACTCAGGGACTTACCTCGAGGTCAGTACTCACGTTGAGTTTCCCTTTAGCTCCAGAGCGTGGCACGATGAGCTCCACCCCGGCCATCGAAGCATCCGGCTAGCTAGAGAAAACTCATTGTCTTCCCAGAGCCATGTATGCAGAGGCTAGTGGCCTGTTAACAGCAGTCAATTTCAAGTAGCTTCAAGGCAGCATGAATGGAGCTTTCAGGATGGGAAAGCAAGGCTAGTTCCATCAGGCCCCCATTTCCGCTTGCACACGCAGCATACAGCCCTGTGCTTTCTAACAAGTCCAAAGAGACACAGGTTACCCAGTGGTTACTTCGTTGAATCAACTCCTCGAAGCAGGCTGTTCTGCATCTAGCGAACTGCCTCAACCAAGGAAAGCCCCAGCTAGGCCTCCGGGCCCGTGGCTCTTCAAAAGCCTGCAGTGTTATCCGAGGAACTGGGCTTTAGTTGCAGTCGGAACGCAAGCCCACATTCTCCTGGAGGCAGGGTGACTTCAGACAGGGGGTCCCAGATGGAATACGAAGCCGAGTGTTTTCTCAGTGCAGCGCAGACTAGGGCAATGAGTCAGACTTGCACGGCATGTTGGCCCTGCTAGAACGGTGTTCGTGGACCTGTGGGAATGCTGGGGAAGTCAAGCTGTCCCAAGAAAGAGTGCAGTCTGTTGCCCTACACTCGGCATACACAGAGTGGCTCCGAAGGGCTACGGGCCTGGATGTGGCTTAGCAGGCCCATGGGGGCCTGAGGGTACTCAGTGTCCTTGCAGGGAATAGGGTGCCCACGCCAGGCTCCTAGATGTCCTGCAGAGCGTACTGACGTTAAAATGATGCAGAGCAGTGGCTACGGCCTCATGGAAACTGCTTCACGCCTCCGCTTCTGCATGGCAATTCAGGGCCTTACCGCGAGGCAAGTGCTCTCGCTGAGGGTCCCGTTAGCGCCACAGCATGGGAGGATGCTGACTTTCTCCTCCAGCAGAGTGACTTCAGGTACGAGGTCCTCGAAGAATGCTAAGCGGAGTGTTTTCTCATGGCAGCTCAGACGGGGGCCGTGACGAACACTTCCGTGGCAGGTCTCACTGGCTAGAAATGTGGTCCTGAGGCTGCTCCAGTGCTCTGGAAATGTAGCTCTCCTTAAGGAACGTGCAGGGTGTTGCCCATCACTCGGCATGCACAGAGGGCCTCCGAGGGACTTACCTTTGGGCCTCCATGTTGCTCAGCAGGCCCACAGGGGTCTGGAGGCACTCAGGGATCCTGGAGGGAAAATGATGCACACCCGAGGGGCCTAAGAGTCCTGGAAAGGGTACTTCCTTTAACATAGAGCAGAACAGAGGCTTCCCTGGTGGTGCACTGGTTGACAATCTGCCTGCCAATGCAGGGGACACGGGTTCGAGCCCTGCTCTGGGAGGAATCCACATGCCGCGGGGCAACTGGGCCCGTGAGCCACAACTACTGAGCCTGCGCCTCTGGAACCTGTGCTCCGCGACAAGAGAGGCTGAGATACTGAGAGGCCTACGCACCGCGATGAAGAGTGGCCCCCACTTACCGTAACTGGAGAGAGCCCTAGCACAGAAACGAAGACCCAGTATAGCAATCAATCAATCCATCAATCAATCTTAAAACAACAATAAAAAATATAAAAAATAAAATACAGCAGAACAGCGACTAATACCTCATGGAAACAGCTGCATGCTGCCCTTTCTGCGCGGTTACTCAGGGACTTACCTCGAGGTCAGTACTCACGTTGAGTTTCCCTTTAGCTCCAGAGCGTGGCACGATGAGCTCCACCCCGGCCATCGAAGCATCCGGCTAGCTAGAGAAAACTCATTGTCTTCCCAGAGCCATGTATGCAGAGGCTAGTGGCCTGTCAACAGCAGTCAATTTCAAGTAGCTTCAAGGCAGCATGAATGGAGCTTTCAGGATGGGAAAGCAAGGCTAGTTCCATCAGGCCCCCATTTCCGCTTGCACACGCAGCATACAGCCCTGTGCTTTCTAACAAGTCCAAAGAGACACAGGTTACCCAGTGGTTACTTCGTTGAATCAACTCCTCGAAGCAGGCTGTTCTGCATCTAGCGAACTGCCTCAACCAAGGAAAGCCCCAGCTAGGCCTCCGGGCCCGTGGCTCTTCAAAAGCCTGCAGTGTTATCCGAGGAACTGGGCTTTAGTTGCAGTCGGAACGCAAGCCCACATTCTCCTGGAGGCAGGGTGACTTCAGACAGGGGGTCCCAGATGGAATACGAAGCCGAGTGTTTTCTCAGTGCAGCGCAGACTAGGGCAATGAGTCAGACTTGCACGGCATGTTGGCCCTGCTAGAACGGTGTTCGTGGACCTGTGGGAATGCTGGGGAAGTCAAGCTGTCCCAAGAAAGAGTGCAGTCTGTTGCCCTACACTCGGCATACACAGAGTGGCTCCGAAGGGCTACGGGCCTGGATGTGGCTTAGCAGGCCCATGGGGGCCTGAGGGTACTCAGTGTCCTTGCAGGGAATAGGGTGCCCACGCCAGGCTCCTAGATGTCCTGCAGAGCGTACTGACGTTAAAATGATGCACAGCAGTGGCTACGGCCTCATGGAAACTGCTTCACGCCTCCGCTTCTGCATGGCAATTCAGGGCCTTACCGCGAGGCAAGTGCTCTCGCTGAGGGTCCCGTTAGCGCCACAGCATGGGAGGATGCTGACTTTCTCCTCCAGCAGAGTGACTTCAGGTACGAGGTCCTCGAAGAATGCTAAGTGGAGTGTTTTCTCATGGCAGCTCAGACGGGGGCCGTGACGAACACTTCCGTGGCAGGTCGCACTGGCTAGAAATGTGGTCCTGAGGCTGCTCCAGTGCTCTGGAAATGTAGCTCTCCTTAAGGAACGTGCAGGGTGTTGCCCATCACTCGGCATGCACAGAGGGCCTCCGAGGGACTTACCTTTGGGCCTCCATGTTGCTCAGCAGGCCCACAGGGGTCTGGAGGCACTCAGGGATCCTGGAGGGAAAATGATGCACACCCGAGGGCCCTAAGAGTCCTGGAAAGGGTACTTCCTTTAACATAGAGCAGAACAGAGGCTTCCCTGGTGGTGCACTGGTTGACAATCTGCCTGCCAATGCAGGGGACACGGGTTCGAGCCCTGCTCTGGGAGGAATCCACATGCCGCGGGGCAACTGGGCCCGTGAGCCACAACTACTGAGCCTGCGCCTCTGGAACCTGTGCTCCGCGACAAGAGAGGCTGAGATACTGAGAGGCCTACGCACCGCGATGAAGAGTGGCCCCCACTTACCGTAACTGGAGAGAGCCCTAGCACAGAAACGAAGACCCAGTATAGCAATCAATCAATCCATCAATCAATCTTAAAACAACAATAAAAAATATAAAAAATAAAATACAGCAGAACAGCGACTAATACCTCATGGAAACAGCTGCATGCTGCCCTTTCTGCGCGGTTACTCAGGGACTTACCTCGAGGTCAGTACTCACGTTGAGTTTCCCTTTAGCTCCAGAGCGTGGCACGATGAGCTCCACCCCGGCCATCGAAGCATCCGGCTAGCTAGAGAAAACTCATTGTCTTCCCAGAGCCATGTATGCAGAGGCTAGTGGCCTGTCAACAGCAGTCAATTTCAAGTAGCTTCAAGGCAGCATGAATGGAGCTTTCAGGATGGGAAAGCAAGGCTAGTTCCATCAGGCCCCCATTTCCGCTTGCACACGCAGCATACAGCCCTGTGCTTTCTAACAAGTCCAAAGAGACACAGGTTACCCAGTGGTTACTTCGTTGAATCAACTCCTCGAAGCAGGCTGTTCTGCATCTAGCGAACTGCCTCAACCAAGGAAAGCCCCAGCTAGGCCTCCGGGCCCGTGGCTCTTCAAAAGCCTGCAGTGTTATCCGAGGAACTGGGCTTTAGTTGCAGTCGGAACGCAAGCCCACATTCTCCTGGAGGCAGGGTGACTTCAGACAGGGGGTCCCAGATGGAATACGAAGCCGAGTGTTTTCTCAGTGCAGCGCAGACTAGGGCAATGAGTCAGACTTGCACGGCATGTTGGCCCTGCTAGAACGGTGTTCGTGGACCTGTGGGAATGCTGGGGAAGTCAAGCTGTCCCAAGAAAGAGTGCAGTCTGTTGCCCTACACTCGGCATACACAGAGTGGCTCCGAAGGGCTACGGGCCTGGATGTGGCTTAGCAGGCCCATGGGGGCCTGAGGGTACTCAGTGTCCTTGCAGGGAATAGGGTGCCCACGCCAGGCTCCTAGATGTCCTGCAGAGCGTACTGACGTTAAAATGATGCAGAGCAGTGGCTACGGCCTCATGGAAACTGCTTCACGCCTCCGCTTCTGCATGGCAATTCAGGGCCTTACCGCGAGGCAAGTGCTCTCGCTGAGGGTCCCGTTAGCGCCACAGCATGGGAGGATGCTGACTTTCTCCTCCAGCAGAGTGACTTCAGGTACGAGGTCCTCGAAGAATGCTAAGCGGAGTGTTTTCTCATGGCAGCTCAGACGGGGGCCGTGACGAACACTTCCGTGGCAGGTCGCACTGGCTAGAAATGTGGTCCTGAGGCTGCTCCAGTGCTCTGGAAATGTAGCTCTCCTTAAGGAACGTGCAGGGTGTTGCCCATCACTCGGCATGCACAGAGGGCCTCCGAGGGACTTACCTTTGGGCCTCCATGTTGCTCAGCAGGCCCACAGGGGTCTGGAGGCACTCAGGGATCCTGGAGGGAAAATGATGCACACCCGAGGGCCCTAAGAGTCCTGGAAAGGGTACTTCCTTTAACATAGAGCAGAACAGAGGCTTCCCTGGTGGTGCACTGGTTGACAATCTGCCTGCCAATGCAGGGGACACGGGTTCGAGCCCTGCTCTGGGAGGAATCCACATGCCGCGGGGCAACTGGGCCCGTGAGCCACAACTACTGAGCCTGCGCCTCTGGAACCTGTGCTCCGCGACAAGAGAGGCTGAGATACTGAGAGGCCTACGCACCGCGATGAAGAGTGGCCCCCACTTACCGTAACTGGAGAGAGCCCTAGCACAGAAACGAAGACCCAGTATAGCAATCAATCAATCCATCAATCAATCTTAAAACAACAATAAAAAATATAAAAAATAAAATACAGCAGAACAGCGACTAATACCTCATGGAAACAGCTGCATGCTGCCCTTTCTGCGCGGTTACTCAGGGACTTACCTCGAGGTCAGTACTCACGTTGAGTTTCCCTTTAGCTCCAGAGCGTGGCACGATGAGCTCCACCCCGGCCATCGAAGCATCCGGCTAGCTAGAGAAAACTCATTGTCTTCCCAGAGCCATGTATGCAGAGGCTAGTGGCCTGTCAACAGCAGTCAATTTCAAGTAGCTTCAAGGCAGCATGAATGGAGCTTTCAGGATGGGAAAGCAAGGCTAGTTCCATCAGGCCCCCATTTCCGCTTGCACACGCAGCATACAGCCCTGTGCTTTCTAACAAGTCCAAAGAGACACAGGTTACCCAGTGGTTACTTCGTTGAATCAACTCCTCGAAGCAGGCTGTTCTGCATCTAGCGAACTGCCTCAACCAAGGAAAGCCCCAGCTAGGCCTCCGGGCCCGTGGCTCTTCAAAAGCCTGCAGTGTTATCCGAGGAACTGGGCTTTAGTTGCAGTCGGAACGCAAGCCCACATTCTCCTGGAGGCAGGGTGACTTCAGACAGGGGGTCCCAGATGGAATACGAAGCCGAGTGTTTTCTCAGTGCAGCGCAGACTAGGGCAATGAGTCAGACTTGCACGGCATGTTGGCCCTGCTAGAACGGTGTTCGTGGACCTGTGGGAATGCTGGGGAAGTCAAGCTGTCCCAAGAAAGAGTGCAGTCTGTTGCCCTACACTCGGCATACACAGAGTGGCTCCGAAGGGCTACGGGCCTGGATGTGGCTTAGCAGGCCCATGGGGGCCTGAGGGTACTCAGTGTCCTTGCAGGGAATAGGGTGCCCACGCCAGGCTCCTAGATGTCCTGCAGAGCGTACTGACGTTAAAATGATGCACAGCAGTGGCTACGGCCTCATGGAAACTGCTTCACGCCTCCGCTTCTGCATGGCAATTCAGGGCCTTACCGCGAGGCAAGTGCTCTCGCTGAGGGTCCCGTTAGCGCCACAGCATGGGAGGATGCTGACTTTCTCCTCCAGCAGAGTGACTTCAGGTACGAGGTCCTCGAAGAATGCTAAGCGGAGTGTTTTCTCATGGCAGCTCAGACGGGGGCCGTGACGAACACTTCCGTGGCAGGTCGCACTGGCTAGAAATGTGGTCCTGAGGCTGCTCCAGTGCTCTGGAAATGTAGCTCTCCTTAAGGAACGTGCAGGGTGTTGCCCATCACTCGGCATGCACAGAGGGCCTCCGAGGGACTTACCTTTGGGCCTCCATGTTGCTCAGCAGGCCCACAGGGGTCTGGAGGCACTCAGGGATCCTGGAGGGAAAATGATGCACACCCGAGGGCCCTAAGAGTCCTGGAAAGGGTACTTCCTTTAACATAGAGCAGAACAGAGGCTTCCCTGGTGGTGCACTGGTTGACAATCTGCCTGCCAATGCAGGGGACACGGGTTCGAGCCCTGCTCTGGGAGGAATCCACATGCCGCGGGGCAACTGGGCCCGTGAGCCACAACTACTGAGCCTGCGCCTCTGGAACCTGTGCTCCGCGACAAGAGAGGCTGAGATACTGAGAGGCCTACGCACCGCGATGAAGAGTGGCCCCCACTTACCGTAACTGGAGAGAGCCCTAGCACAGAAACGAAGACCCAGTATAGCAATCAATCAATCCATCAATCAATCTTAAAACAACAATAAAAAATATAAAAAATAAAATACAGCAGAACAGCGACTAATACCTCATGGAAACAGCTGCATGCTGCCCTTTCTGCGCGGTTACTCAGGGACTTACCTCGAGGTCAGTACTCACGTTGAGTTTCCCTTTAGCTCCAGAGCGTGGCACGATGAGCTCCACCCCGGCCATCGAAGCATCCGGCTAGCTAGAGAAAACTCATTGTCTTCCCAGAGCCATGTATGCAGAGGCTAGTGGCCTGTCAACAGCAGTCAATTTCAAGTAGCTTCAAGGCAGCATGAATGGAGCTTTCAGGATGGGAAAGCAAGGCTAGTTCCATCAGGCCCCCATTTCCGCTTGCACACGCAGCATACAGCCCTGTGCTTTCTAACAAGTCCAAAGAGACACAGGTTACCCAGTGGTTACTTCGTTGAATCAACTCCTCGAAGCAGGCTGTTCTGCCTCTAGCGAACTGCCTCAACCAAGGAAAGCCCCAGCTAGGCCTCCGGGCCCGTGGCTCTTCAAAAGCCTGCAGTGTTATCCGAGGAACTGGGCTTTAGTTGCAGTCGGAACGCAAGCCCACATTCTCCTGGAGGCAGGGTGACTTCAGACAGGGGGTCCCAGATGGAATACGAAGCCGAGTGTTTTCTCAGTGCAGCGCAGACTAGGGCAATGAGTCAGACTTGCACGGCATGTTGGCCCTGCTAGAACGGTGTTCGTGGACCTGTGGGAATGCTGGGGAAGTCAAGCTGTCCCAAGAAAGAGTGCAGTCTGTTGCCCTACACTCGGCATACACAGAGTGGCTCCGAAGGGCTACGGGCCTGGATGTGGCTTAGCAGGCCCATGGGGGCCTGAGGGTACTCAGTGTCCTTGCAGGGAATAGGGTGCCCACGCCAGGCTCCTAGATGTCCTGCAGAGCGTACTGACGTTAAAATGATGCACAGCAGTGGCTACGGCCTCATGGAAACTGCTTCACGCCTCCGCTTCTGCATGGCAATTCAGGGCCTTACCGCGAGGCAAGTGCTCTCGCTGAGGGTCCCGTTAGCGCCACAGCATGGGAGGATGCTGACTTTCTCCTCCAGCAGAGTGACTTCAGGTACGAGGTCCTCGAAGAATGCTAAGCGGAGTGTTTTCTCATGGCAGCTCAGACGGGGGCCGTGACGAACACTTCCGTGGCAGGTCGCACTGGCTAGAAATGTGGTCCTGAGGCTGCTCCAGTGCTCTGGAAATGTAGCTCTCCTTAAGGAACGTGCAGGGTGTTGCCCATCACTCGGCATGCACAGAGGGCCTCCGAGGGACTTACCTTTGGGCCTCCATGTTGCTCAGCAGGCCCACAGGGGTCTGGAGGCACTCAGGGATCCTGGAGGGAAAATGATGCACACCCGAGGGGCCTAAGAGTCCTGGAAAGGGTACTTCCTTTAACATAGAGCAGAACAGAGGCTTCCCTGGTGGTGCACTGGTTGACAATCTGCCTGCCAATGCAGGGGACACGGGTTCGAGCCCTGCTCTGGGAGGAATCCACATGCCGCGGGGCAACTGGGCCCGTGAGCCACAACTACTGAGCCTGCGCCTCTGGAACCTGTGCTCCGCGACAAGAGAGGCTGAGATACTGAGAGGCCTACGCACCGCGATGAAGAGTGGCCCCCACTTACCGTAACTGGAGAGAGCCCTAGCACAGAAACGAAGACCCAGTATAGCAATCAATCAATCCATCAATCAATCTTAAAACAACAATAAAAAATATAAAAAATAAAATACAGCAGAACAGCGACTAATACCTCATGGAAACAGCTGCATGCTGCCCTTTCTGCGCGGTTACTCAGGGACTTACCTCGAGGTCAGTACTCACGTTGAGTTTCCCTTTAGCTCCAGAGCGTGGCACGATGAGCTCCACCCCGGCCATCGAAGCATCCGGCTAGCTAGAGAAAACTCATTGTCTTCCCAGAGCCATGTATGCAGAGGCTAGTGGCCTGTCAACAGCAGTCAATTTCAAGTAGCTTCAAGGCAGCATGAATGGAGCTTTCAGGATGGGAAAGCAAGGCTAGTTCCATCAGGCCCCCATTTCCGCTTGCACACGCAGCATACAGCCCTGTGCTTTCTAACAAGTCCAAAGAGACACAGGTTACCCAGTGGTTACTTCGTTGAATCAACTCCTCGAAGCAGGCTGTTCTGCATCTAGCGAACTGCCTCAACCAAGGAAAGCCCCAGCTAGGCCTCCGGGCCCGTGGCTCTTCAAAAGCCTGCAGTGTTATCCGAGGAACTGGGCTTTAGTTGCAGTCGGAACGCAAGCCCACATTCTCCTGGAGGCAGGGTGACTTCAGACAGGGGGTCCCAGATGGAATACGAAGCCGAGTGTTTTCTCAGTGCAGCGCAGACTAGGGCAATGAGTCAGACTTGCACGGCATGTTGGCCCTGCTAGAACGGTGTTCGTGGACCTGTGGGAATGCTGGGGAAGTCAAGCTGTCCCAAGAAAGAGTGCAGTCTGTTGCCCTACACTCGGCATACACAGAGTGGCTCCGAAGGGCTACGGGCCTGGATGTGGCTTAGCAGGCCCATGGGGGCCTGAGGGTACTCAGTGTCCTTGCAGGGAATAGGGTGCCCACGCCAGGCTCCTAGATGTCCTGCAGAGCGTACTGACGTTAAAATGATGCAGAGCAGTGGCTACGGCCTCATGGAAACTGCTTCACGCCTCCGCTTCTGCATGGCAATTCAGGGCCTTACCGCGAGGCAAGTGCTCTCGCTGAGGGTCCCGTTAGCGCCACAGCATGGGAGGATGCTGACTTTCTCCTCCAGCAGAGTGACTTCAGGTACGAGGTCCTCGAAGAATGCTAAGCGGAGTGTTTTCTCATGGCAGCTCAGACGGGGGCCGTGACGAACACTTCCGTGGCAGGTCGCACTGGCTAGAAATGTGGTCCTGAGGCTGCTCCAGTGCTCTGGAAATGTAGCTCTCCTTAAGGAACGTGCAGGGTGTTGCCCATCACTCGGTATGCACAGAGGGCCTCCGAGGGACTTACCTTTGGGCCTCCATGTTGCTCAGCAGGCCCACAGGGGTCTGGAGGCACTCAGGGATCCTGGAGGGAAAATGATGCACACCCGAGGGCCCTAAGAGTCCTGGAAAGGGTACTTCCTTTAACATAGAGCAGAACAGAGGCTTCCCTGGTGGTGCACTGGTTGACAATCTGCCTGCCAATGCAGGGGACACGGGTTCGAGCCCTGCTCTGGGAGGAATCCACATGCCGCGGGGCAACTGGGCCCGTGAGCCACAACTACTGAGCCTGCGCCTCTGGAACCTGTGCTCCGCGACAAGAGAGGCTGAGATACTGAGAGGCCTACGCACCGCGATGAAGAGTGGCCCCCACTTACCGTAACTGGAGAGAGCCCTAGCACAGAAACGAAGACCCAGTATAGCAATCAATCAATCCATCAATCAATCTTAAAACAACAATAAAAAATATAAAAAATAAAATACAGCAGAACAGCGACTAATACCTCATGGAAACAGCTGCATGCTGCCCTTTCTGCGCGGTTACTCAGGGACTTACCTCGAGGTCAGTACTCACGTTGAGTTTCCCTTTAGCTCCAGAGCGTGGCACGATGAGCTCCACCCCGGCCATCGAAGCATCCGGCTAGCTAGAGAAAACTCATTGTCTTCCCAGAGCCATGTATGCAGAGGCTAGTGGCCTGTCAACAGCAGTCAATTTCAAGTAGCTTCAAGGCAGCATGAATGGAGCTTTCAGGATGGGAAAGCAAGGCTAGTTCCATCAGGCCCCCATTTCCGCTTGCACACGCAGCATACAGCCCTGTGCTTTCTAACAAGTCCAAAGAGACACAGGTTACCCAGTGGTTACTTCGTTGAATCAACTCCTCGAAGCAGGCTGTTCTGCATCTAGCGAACTGCCTCAACCAAGGAAAGCCCCAGCTAGGCCTCCGGGCCCGTGGCTCTTCAAAAGCCTGCAGTGTTATCCGAGGAACTGGGCTTTAGTTGCAGTCGGAACGCAAGCCCACATTCTCCTGGAGGCAGGGTGACTTCAGACAGGGGGTCCCAGATGGAATACGAAGCCGAGTGTTTTCTCAGTGCAGCGCAGACTAGGGCAATGAGTCAGACTTGCACGGCATGTTGGCCCTGCTAGAACGGTGTTCGTGGACCTGTGGGAATGCTGGGGAAGTCAAGCTGTCCCAAGAAAGAGTGCAGTCTGTTGCCCTACACTCGGCATACACAGAGTGGCTCCGAAGGGCTACGGGCCTGGATGTGGCTTAGCAGGCCCATGGGGGCCTGAGGGTACTCAGTGTCCTTGCAGGGAATAGGGTGCCCACGCCAGGCTCCTAGATGTCCTGCAGAGCGTACTGACGTTAAAATGATGCACAGCAGTGGCTACGGCCTCATGGAAACTGCTTCACGCCTCCGCTTCTGCATGGCAATTCAGGGCCTTACCGCGAGGCAAGTGCTCTCGCTGAGGGTCCCGTTAGCGCCACAGCATGGGAGGATGCTGACTTTCTCCTCCAGCAGAGTGACTTCAGGTACGAGGTCCTCGAAGAATGCTAAGCGGAGTGTTTTCTCATGGCAGCTCAGACGGGGGCCGTGACGAACACTTCCGTGGCAGGTCGCACTGCCTAGAAATGTGGTCCTGAGGCTGCTCCAGTGCTCTGGAAATGTAGCTCTCCTTAAGGAACGTGCAGGGTGTTGCCCATCACTCGGCATGCACAGAGGGCCTCCGAGGGACTTACCTTTGGGCCTCCATGTTGCTCAGCAGGCCCACAGGGGTCTGGAGGCACTCAGGGATCCTGGAGGGAAAATGATGCACACCCGAGGGCCCTAAGAGTCCTGGAAAGGGTACTTCCTTTAACATAGAGCAGAACAGAGGCTTCCCTGGTGGTGCACTGGTTGACAATCTGCCTGCCAATGCAGGGGACACGGGTTCGAGCCCTGCTCTGGGAGGAATCCACATGCCGCGGGGCAACTGGGCCCGTGAGCCACAACTACTGAGCCTGCGCCTCTGGAACCTGTGCTCCGCGACAAGAGAGGCTGAGATACTGAGAGGCCTACGCACCGCGATGAAGAGTGGCCCCCACTTACCGTAACTGGAGAGAGCCCTAGCACAGAAACGAAGACCCAGTATAGCAATCAATCAATCCATCAATCAATCTTAAAACAACAATAAAAAATATAAAAAATAAAATACAGCAGAACAGCGACTAATACCTCATGGAAACAGCTGCATGCTGCCCTTTCTGCGCGGTTACTCAGGGACTTACCTCGAGGTCAGTACTCACGTTGAGTTTCCCTTTAGCTCCAGAGCGTGGCACGATGAGCTCCACCCCGGCCATCGAAGCATCCGGCTAGCTAGAGAAAACTCATTGTCTTCCCAGAGCCATGTATGCAGAGGCTAGTGGCCTGTCAACAGCAGTCAATTTCAAGTAGCTTCAAGGCAGCATGAATGGAGCTTTCAGGATGGGAAAGCAAGGCTAGTTCCATCAGGCCCCCATTTCCGCTTGCACACGCAGCATACAGCCCTGTGCTTTCTAACAAGTCCAAAGAGACACAGGTTACCCAGTGGTTACTTCGTTGAATCAACTCCTCGAAGCAGGCTGTTCTGCATCTAGCGAACTGCCTCAACCAAGGAAAGCCCCAGCTAGGCCTCCGGGCCCGTGGCTCTTCAAAAGCCTGCAGTGTTATCCGAGGAACTGGGCTTTAGTTGCAGTCGGAACGCAAGCCCACATTCTCCTGGAGGCAGGGTGACTTCAGACAGGGGGTCCCAGATGGAATACGAAGCCGAGTGTTTTCTCAGTGCAGCGCAGACTAGGGCAATGAGTCAGACTTGCACGGCATGTTGGCCCTGCTAGAACGGTGTTCGTGGACCTGTGGGAATGCTGGGGAAGTCAAGCTGTCCCAAGAAAGAGTGCAGTCTGTTGCCCTACACTCGGCATACACAGAGTGGCTCCGAAGGGCTACGGGCCTGGATGTGGCTTAGCAGGCCCATGGGGGCCTGAGGGTACTCAGTGTCCTTGCAGGGAATAGGGTGCCCACGCCAGGCTCCTAGATGTCCTGCAGAGCGTACTGACGTTAAAATGATGCACAGCAGTGGCTACGGCCTCATGGAAACTGCTTCACGCCTCCGCTTCTGCATGGCAATTCAGGGCCTTACCGCGAGGCAAGTGCTCTCGCTGAGGGTCCCGTTAGCGCCACAGCATGGGAGGATGCTGACTTTCTCCTCCAGCAGAGTGACTTCAGGTACGAGGTCCTCGAAGAATGCTAAGCGGAGTGTTTTCTCATGGCAGCTCAGACGGGGGCCGTGACGAACACTTCCGTGGCAGGTCGCACTGCCTAGAAATGTGGTCCTGAGGCTGCTCCAGTGCTCTGGAAATGTAGCTCTCCTTAAGGAACGTGCAGGGTGTTGCCCATCACTCGGCATGCACAGAGGGCCTCCGAGGGACTTACCTTTGGGCCTCCATGTTGCTCAGCAGGCCCACAGGGGTCTGGAGGCACTCAGGGATCCTGGAGGGAAAATGATGCACACCCGAGGGGCCTAAGAGTCCTGGAAAGGGTACTTCCTTTAACATAGAGCAGAACAGAGGCTTCCCTGGTGGTGCACTGGTTGACAATCTGCCTGCCAATGCAGGGGACACGGGTTCGAGCCCTGCTCTGGGAGGAATCCACATGCCGCGGGGCAACTGGGCCCGTGAGCCACAACTACTGAGCCTGCGCCTCTGGAACCTGTGCTCCGCGACAAGAGAGGCTGAGATACTGAGAGGCCTACGCACCGCGATGAAGAGTGGCCCCCACTTACCGTAACTGGAGAGAGCCCTAGCACAGAAACGAAGACCCAGTATAGCAATCAATCAATCCATCAATCAATCTTAAAACAACAATAAAAAATATAAAAAATAAAATACAGCAGAACAGCGACTAATACCTCATGGAAACAGCTGCATGCTGCCCTTTCTGCGCGGTTACTCAGGGACTTACCTCGAGGTCAGTACTCACGTTGAGTTTCCCTTTAGCTCCAGAGCGTGGCACGATGAGCTCCACCCCGGCCATCGAAGCATCCGGCTAGCTAGAGAAAACTCATTGTCTTCCCAGAGCCATGTATGCAGAGGCTAGTGGCCTGTCAACAGCAGTCAATTTCAAGTAGCTTCAAGGCAGCATGAATGGAGCTTTCAGGATGGGAAAGCAAGGCTAGTTCCATCAGGCCCCCATTTCCGCTTGCACACGCAGCATACAGCCCTGTGCTTTCTAACAAGTCCAAAGAGACACAGGTTACCCAGTGGTTACTTCGTTGAATCAACTCCTCGAAGCAGGCTGTTCTGCATCTAGCGAACTGCCTCAACCAAGGAAAGCCCCAGCTAGGCCTCCGGGCCCGTGGCTCTTCAAAAGCCTGCAGTGTTATCCGAGGAACTGGGCTTTAGTTGCAGTCGGAACGCAAGCCCACATTCTCCTGGAGGCAGGGTGACTTCAGACAGGGGGTCCCAGATGGAATACGAAGCCGAGTGTTTTCTCAGTGCAGCGCAGACTAGGGCAATGAGTCAGACTTGCACGGCATGTTGGCCCTGCTAGAACGGTGTTCGTGGACCTGTGGGAATGCTGGGGAAGTCAAGCTGTCCCAAGAAAGAGTGCAGTCTGTTGCCCTACACTCGGCATACACAGAGTGGCTCCGAAGGGCTACGGGCCTGGATGTGGCTTAGCAGGCCCATGGGGGCCTGAGGGTACTCAGTGTCCTTGCAGGGAATAGGGTGCCCACGCCAGGCTCCTAGATGTCCTGCAGAGCGTACTGACGTTAAAATGATGCACAGCAGTGGCTACGGCCTCATGGAAACTGCTTCACGCCTCCGCTTCTGCATGGCAATTCAGGGCCTTACCGCGAGGCAAGTGCTCTCGCTGAGGGTCCCGTTAGCGCCACAGCATGGGAGGATGCTGACTTTCTCCTCCAGCAGAGTGACTTCAGGTACGAGGTCCTCGAAGAATGCTAAGCGGAGTGTTTTCTCATGGCAGCTCAGACGGGGGCCGTGACGAACACTTCCGTGGCAGGTCGCACTGGCTAGAAATGTGGTCCTGAGGCTGCTCCAGTGCTCTGGAAATGTAGCTCTCCTTAAGGAACGTGCAGGGTGTTGCCCATCACTCGGCATGCACAGAGGGCCTCCGAGGGACTTACCTTTGGGCCTCCATGTTGCTCAGCAGGCCCACAGGGGTCTGGAGGCACTCAGGGATCCTGGAGGGAAAATGATGCACACCCGAGGGGCCTAAGAGTCCTGGAAAGGGTACTTCCTTTAACATAGAGCAGAACAGAGGCTTCCCTGGTGGTGCACTGGTTGACAATCTGCCTGCCAATGCAGGGGACACGGGTTCGAGCCCTGCTCTGGGAGGAATCCACATGCCGCGGGGCAACTGGGCCCGTGAGCCACAACTACTGAGCCTGCGCCTCTGGAACCTGTGCTCCGCGACAAGAGAGGCTGAGATACTGAGAGGCCTACGCACCGCGATGAAGAGTGGCCCCCACTTACCGTAACTGGAGAGAGCCCTAGCACAGAAACGAAGACCCAGTATAGCAATCAATCAATCCATCAATCAATCTTAAAACAACAATAAAAAATATAAAAAATAAAATACAGCAGAACAGCGACTAATACCTCATGGAAACAGCTGCATGCTGCCCTTTCTGCGCGGTTACTCAGGGACTTACCTCGAGGTCAGTACTCACGTTGAGTTTCCCTTTAGCTCCAGAGCGTGGCACGATGAGCTCCACCCCGGCCATCGAAGCATCCGGCTAGCTAGAGAAAACTCATTGTCTTCCCAGAGCCATGTATGCAGAGGCTAGTGGCCTGTCAACAGCAGTCAATTTCAAGTAGCTTCAAGGCAGCATGAATGGAGCTTTCAGGATGGGAAAGCAAGGCTAGTTCCATCAGGCCCCCATTTCCGCTTGCACACGCAGCATACAGCCCTGTGCTTTCTAACAAGTCCAAAGAGACACAGGTTACCCAGTGGTTACTTCGTTGAATCAACTCCTCGAAGCAGGCTGTTCTGCCTCTAGCGAACCGCCTCAACCAAGGAAAGCCCCAGCTAGGCCTCCGGGCCCGTGGCTCTTCAAAAGCCTGCAGTGTTATCCGAGGAACTGGGCTTTAGTTGCAGTCGGAACGCAAGCCCACATTCTCCTGGAGGCAGGGTGACTTCAGACAGGGGGTCCCAGATGGAATACGAAGCCGAGTGTTTTCTCAGTGCAGCGCAGACTAGGGCAATGAGTCAGACTTGCACGGCATGTTGGCCCTGCTAGAACGGTGTTCGTGGACCTGTGGGAATGCTGGGGAAGTCAAGCTGTCCCAAGAAAGAGTGCAGTCTGTTGCCCTACACTCGGCATACACAGAGTGGCTCCGAAGGGCTACGGGCCTGGATGTGGCTTAGCAGGCCCATGGGGGCCTGAGGGTACTCAGTGTCCTTGCAGGGAATAGGGTGCCCACGCCAGGCTCCTAGATGTCCTGCAGAGCGTACTGACGTTAAAATGATGCAGAGCAGTGGCTACGGCCTCATGGAAACTGCTTCACGCCTCCGCTTCTGCATGGCAATTCAGGGCCTTACCGCGAGGCAAGTGCTCTCGCTGAGGGTCCCGTTAGCGCCACAGCATGGGAGGATGCTGACTTTCTCCTCCAGCAGAGTGACTTCAGGTACGAGGTCCTCGAAGAATGCTAAGCGGAGTGTTTTCTCATGGCAGCTCAGACGGGGGCCGTGACGAACACTTCCGTGGCAGGTCGCACTGGCTAGAAATGTGGTCCTGAGGCTGCTCCAGTGCTCTGGAAATGTAGCTCTCCTTAAGGAACGTGCAGGGTGTTGCCCATCACTCGGCATGCACAGAGGGCCTCCGAGGGACTTACCTTTGGGCCTCCATGTTGCTCAGCAGGCCCACAGGGGTCTGGAGGCACTCAGGGATCCTGGAGGGAAAATGATGCACACCCGAGGGCCCTAAGAGTCCTGGAAAGGGTACTTCCTTTAACATAGAGCAGAACAGAGGCTTCCCTGGTGGTGCACTGGTTGACAATCTGCCTGCCAATGCAGGGGACACGGGTTCGAGCCCTGCTCTGGGAGGAATCCACATGCCGCGGGGCAACTGGGCCCGTGAGCCACAACTACTGAGCCTGCGCCTCTGGAACCTGTGCTCCGCGACAAGAGAGGCTGAGATACTGAGAGGCCTACGCACCGCGATGAAGAGTGGCCCCCACTTACCGTAACTGGAGAGAGCCCTAGCACAGAAACGAAGACCCAGTATAGCAATCAATCAATCCATCAATCAATCTTAAAACAACAATAAAAAATATAAAAAATAAAATACAGCAGAACAGCGACTAATACCTCATGGAAACAGCTGCATGCTGCCCTTTCTGCGCGGTTACTCAGGGACTTACCTCGAGGTCAGTACTCACGTTGAGTTTCCCTTTAGCTCCAGAGCGTGGCACGATGAGCTCCACCCCGGCCATCGAAGCATCCGGCTAGCTAGAGAAAACTCATTGTCTTCCCAGAGCCATGTATGCAGAGGCTAGTGGCCTGTCAACAGCAGTCAATTTCAAGTAGCTTCAAGGCAGCATGAATGGAGCTTTCAGGATGGGAAAGCAAGGCTAGTTCCATCAGGCCCCCATTTCCGCTTGCACACGCAGCATACAGCCCTGTGCTTTCTAACAAGTCCAAAGAGACACAGGTTACCCAGTGGTTACTTCGTTGAATCAACTCCTCGAAGCAGGCTGTTCTGCATCTAGCGAACTGCCTCAACCAAGGAAAGCCCCAGCTAGGCCTCCGGGCCCGTGGCTCTTCAAAAGCCTGCAGTGTTATCCGAGGAACTGGGCTTTAGTTGCAGTCGGAACGCAAGCCCACATTCTCCTGGAGGCAGGGTGACTTCAGACAGGGGGTCCCAGATGGAATACGAAGCCGAGTGTTTTCTCAGTGCAGCGCAGACTAGGGCAATGAGTCAGACTTGCACGGCATGTTGGCCCTGCTAGAACGGTGTTCGTGGACCTGTGGGAATGCTGGGGAAGTCAAGCTGTCCCAAGAAAGAGTGCAGTCTGTTGCCCTACACTCGGCATACACAGAGTGGCTCCGAAGGGCTACGGGCCTGGATGTGGCTTAGCAGGCCCATGGGGGCCTGAGGGTACTCAGTGTCCTTGCAGGGAATAGGGTGCCCACGCCAGGCTCCTAGATGTCCTGCAGAGCGTACTGACGTTAAAATGATGCACAGCAGTGGCTACGGCCTCATGGAAACTGCTTCACGCCTCCGCTTCTGCATGGCAATTCAGGGCCTTACCGCGAGGCAAGTGCTCTCGCTGAGGGTCCCGTTAGCGCCACAGCATGGGAGGATGCTGACTTTCTCCTCCAGCAGAGTGACTTCAGGTACGAGGTCCTCGAAGAATGCTAAGCGGAGTGTTTTCTCATGGCAGCTCAGACGGGGGCCGTGACGAACACTTCCGTGGCAGGTCGCACTGCCTAGAAATGTGGTCCTGAGGCTGCTCCAGTGCTCTGGAAATGTAGCTCTCCTTAAGGAACGTGCAGGGTGTTGCCCATCACTCGGCATGCACAGAGGGCCTCCGAGGGACTTACCTTTGGGCCTCCATGTTGCTCAGCAGGCCCACAGGGGTCTGGAGGCACTCAGGGATCCTGGAGGGAAAATGATGCACACCCGAGGGCCCTAAGAGTCCTGGAAAGGGTACTTCCTTTAACATAGAGCAGAACAGAGGCTTCCCTGGTGGTGCACTGGTTGACAATCTGCCTGCCAATGCAGGGGACACGGGTTCGAGCCCTGCTCTGGGAGGAATCCACATGCCGCGGGGCAACTGGGCCCGTGAGCCACAACTACTGAGCCTGCGCCTCTGGAACCTGTGCTCCGCGACAAGAGAGGCTGAGATACTGAGAGGCCTACGCACCGCGATGAAGAGTGGCCCCCACTTACCGTAACTGGAGAGAGCCCTAGCACAGAAACGAAGACCCAGTATAGCAATCAATCAATCCATCAATCAATCTTAAAACAACAATAAAAAATATAAAAAATAAAATACAGCAGAACAGCGACTAATACCTCATGGAAACAGCTGCATGCTGCCCTTTCTGCGCGGTTACTCAGGGACTTACCTCGAGGTCAGTACTCACGTTGAGTTTCCCTTTAGCTCCAGAGCGTGGCACGATGAGCTCCACCCCGGCCATCGAAGCATCCGGCTAGCTAGAGAAAACTCATTGTCTTCCCAGAGCCATGTATGCAGAGGCTAGTGGCCTGTCAACAGCAGTCAATTTCAAGTAGCTTCAAGGCAGCATGAATGGAGCTTTCAGGATGGGAAAGCAAGGCTAGTTCCATCAGGCCCCCATTTCCGCTTGCACACGCAGCATACAGCCCTGTGCTTTCTAACAAGTCCAAAGAGACACAGGTTACCCAGTGGTTACTTCGTTGAATCAACTCCTCGAAGCAGGCTGTTCTGCCTCTAGCGAACTGCCTCAACCAAGGAAAGCCCCAGCTAGGCCTCCGGGCCCGTGGCTCTTCAAAAGCCTGCAGTGTTATCCGAGGAACTGGGCTTTAGTTGCAGTCGGAACGCAAGCCCACATTCTCCTGGAGGCAGGGTGACTTCAGACAGGGGGTCCCAGATGGAATACGAAGCCGAGTGTTTTCTCAGTGCAGCGCAGACTAGGGCAATGAGTCAGACTTGCACGGCATGTTGGCCCTGCTAGAACGGTGTTCGTGGACCTGTGGGAATGCTGGGGAAGTCAAGCTGTCCCAAGAAAGAGTGCAGTCTGTTGCCCTACACTCGGCATACACAGAGTGGCTCCGAAGGGCTACGGGCCTGGATGTGGCTTAGCAGGCCCATGGGGGCCTGAGGGTACTCAGTGTCCTTGCAGGGAATAGGGTGCCCACGCCAGGCTCCTAGATGTCCTGCAGAGCGTACTGACGTTAAAATGATGCACAGCAGTGGCTACGGCCTCATGGAAACTGCTTCACGCCTCCGCTTCTGCATGGCAATTCAGGGCCTTACCGCGAGGCAAGTGCTCTCGCTGAGGGTCCCGTTAGCGCCACAGCATGGGAGGATGCTGACTTTCTCCTCCAGCAGAGTGACTTCAGGTACGAGGTCCTCGAAGAATGCTAAGCGGAGTGTTTTCTCATGGCAGCTCAGACGGGGGCCGTGACGAACACTTCCGTGGCAGGTCGCACTGGCTAGAAATGTGGTCCTGAGGCTGCTCCAGTGCTCTGGAAATGTAGCTCTCCTTAAGGAACGTGCAGGGTGTTGCCCATCACTCGGCATGCACAGAGGGCCTCCGAGGGACTTACCTTTGGGCCTCCATGTTGCTCAGCAGGCCCACAGGGGTCTGGAGGCACTCAGGGATCCTGGAGGGAAAATGATGCACACCCGAGGGCCCTAAGAGTCCTGGAAAGGGTACTTCCTTTAACATAGAGCAGAACAGAGGCTTCCCTGGTGGTGCACTGGTTGACAATCTGCCTGCCAATGCAGGGGACACGGGTTCGAGCCCTGCTCTGGGAGGAATCCACATGCCGCGGGGCAACTGGGCCCGTGAGCCACAACTACTGAGCCTGCGCCTCTGGAACCTGTGCTCCGCGACAAGAGAGGCTGAGATACTGAGAGGCCTACGCACCGCGATGAAGAGTGGCCCCCACTTACCGTAACTGGAGAGAGCCCTAGCACAGAAACGAAGACCCAGTATAGCAATCAATCAATCCATCAATCAATCTTAAAACAACAATAAAAAATATAAAAAATAAAATACAGCAGAACAGCGACTAATACCTCATGGAAACAGCTGCATGCTGCCCTTTCTGCGCGGTTACTCAGGGACTTACCTCGAGGTCAGTACTCACGTTGAGTTTCCCTTTAGCTCCAGAGCGTGGCACGATGAGCTCCACCCCGGCCATCGAAGCATCCGGCTAGCTAGAGAAAACTCATTGTCTTCCCAGAGCCATGTATGCAGAGGCTAGTGGCCTGTCAACAGCAGTCAATTTCAAGTAGCTTCAAGGCAGCATGAATGGAGCTTTCAGGATGGGAAAGCAAGGCTAGTTCCATCAGGCCCCCATTTCCGCTTGCACACGCAGCATACAGCCCTGTGCTTTCTAACAAGTCCAAAGAGACACAGGTTACCCAGTGGTTACTTCGTTGAATCAACTCCTCGAAGCAGGCTGTTCTGCATCTAGCGAACTGCCTCAACCAAGGAAAGCCCCAGCTAGGCCTCCGGGCCCGTGGCTCTTCAAAAGCCTGCAGTGTTATCCGAGGAACTGGGCTTTAGTTGCAGTCGGAACGCAAGCCCACATTCTCCTGGAGGCAGGGTGACTTCAGACAGGGGGTCCCAGATGGAATACGAAGCCGAGTGTTTTCTCAGTGCAGCGCAGACTAGGGCAATGAGTCAGACTTGCACGGCATGTTGGCCCTGCTAGAACGGTGTTCGTGGACCTGTGGGAATGCTGGGGAAGTCAAGCTGTCCCAAGAAAGAGTGCAGTCTGTTGCCCTACACTCGGCATACACAGAGTGGCTCCGAAGGGCTACGGGCCTGGATGTGGCTTAGCAGGCCCATGGGGGCCTGAGGGTACTCAGTGTCCTTGCAGGGAATAGGGTGCCCACGCCAGGCTCCTAGATGTCCTGCAGAGCGTACTGACGTTAAAATGATGCACAGCAGTGGCTACGGCCTCATGGAAACTGCTTCACGCCTCCGCTTCTGCATGGCAATTCAGGGCCTTACCGCGAGGCAAGTGCTCTCGCTGAGGGTCCCGTTAGCGCCACAGCATGGGAGGATGCTGACTTTCTCCTCCAGCAGAGTGACTTCAGGTACGAGGTCCTCGAAGAATGCTAAGCGGAGTGTTTTCTCATGGCAGCTCAGACGGGGGCCGTGACGAACACTTCCGTGGCAGGTCGCACTGGCTAGAAATGTGGTCCTGAGGCTGCTCCAGTGCTCTGGAAATGTAGCTCTCCTTAAGGAACGTGCAGGGTGTTGCCCATCACTCGGCATGCACAGAGGGCCTCCGAGGGACTTACCTTTGGGCCTCCATGTTGCTCAGCAGGCCCACAGGGGTCTGGAGGCACTCAGGGATCCTGGAGGGAAAATGATGCACACCCGAGGGCCCTAAGAGTCCTGGAAAGGGTACTTCCTTTAACATAGAGCAGAACAGAGGCTTCCCTGGTGGTGCACTGGTTGACAATCTGCCTGCCAATGCAGGGGACACGGGTTCGAGCCCTGCTCTGGGAGGAATCCACATGCCGCGGGGCAACTGGGCCCGTGAGCCACAACTACTGAGCCTGCGCCTCTGGAACCTGTGCTCCGCGACAAGAGAGGCTGAGATACTGAGAGGCCTACGCACCGCGATGAAGAGTGGCCCCCACTTACCGTAACTGGAGAGAGCCCTAGCACAGAAACGAAGACCCAGTATAGCAATCAATCAATCCATCAATCAATCTTAAAACAACAATAAAAAATATAAAAAATAAAATACAGCAGAACAGCGACTAATACCTCATGGAAACAGCTGCATGCTGCCCTTTCTGCGCGGTTACTCAGGGACTTACCTCGAGGTCAGTACTCACGTTGAGTTTCCCTTTAGCTCCAGAGCGTGGCACGATGAGCTCCACCCCGGCCATCGAAGCATCCGGCTAGCTAGAGAAAACTCATTGTCTTCCCAGAGCCATGTATGCAGAGGCTAGTGGCCTGTCAACAGCAGTCAATTTCAAGTAGCTTCAAGGCAGCATGAATGGAGCTTTCAGGATGGGAAAGCAAGGCTAGTTCCATCAGGCCCCCATTTCCGCTTGCACACGCAGCATACAGCCCTGTGCTTTCTAACAAGTCCAAAGAGACACAGGTTACCCAGTGGTTACTTCGTTGAATCAACTCCTCGAAGCAGGCTGTTCTGCCTCTAGCGAACCGCCTCAACCAAGGAAAGCCCCAGCTAGGCCTCCGGGCCCGTGGCTCTTCAAAAGCCTGCAGTGTTATCCGAGGAACTGGGCTTTAGTTGCAGTCGGAACGCAAGCCCACATTCTCCTGGAGGCAGGGTGACTTCAGACAGGGGGTCCCAGATGGAATACGAAGCCGAGTGTTTTCTCAGTGCAGCGCAGACTAGGGCAATGAGTCAGACTTGCACGGCATGTTGGCCCTGCTAGAACGGTGTTCGTGGACCTGTGGGAATGCTGGGGAAGTCAAGCTGTCCCAAGAAAGAGTGCAGTCTGTTGCCCTACACTCGGCATACACAGAGTGGCTCCGAAGGGCTACGGGCCTGGATGTGGCTTAGCAGGCCCATGGGGGCCTGAGGGTACTCAGTGTCCTTGCAGGGAATAGGGTGCCCACGCCAGGCTCCTAGATGTCCTGCAGAGCGTACTGACGTTAAAATGATGCAGAGCAGTGGCTACGGCCTCATGGAAACTGCTTCACGCCTCCGCTTCTGCATGGCAATTCAGGGCCTTACCGCGAGGCAAGTGCTCTCGCTGAGGGTCCCGTTAGCGCCACAGCATGGGAGGATGCTGACTTTCTCCTCCAGCAGAGTGACTTCAGGTACGAGGTCCTCGAAGAATGCTAAGCGGAGTGTTTTCTCATGGCAGCTCAGACGGGGGCCGTGACGAACACTTCCGTGGCAGGTCGCACTGGCTAGAAATGTGGTCCTGAGGCTGCTCCAGTGCTCTGGAAATGTAGCTCTCCTTAAGGAACGTGCAGGGTGTTGCCCATCACTCGGCATGCACAGAGGGCCTCCGAGGGACTTACCTTTGGGCCTCCATGTTGCTCAGCAGGCCCACAGGGGTCTGGAGGCACTCAGGGATCCTGGAGGGAAAATGATGCACACCCGAGGGCCCTAAGAGTCCTGGAAAGGGTACTTCCTTTAACATAGAGCAGAACAGAGGCTTCCCTGGTGGTGCACTGGTTGACAATCTGCCTGCCAATGCAGGGGACACGGGTTCGAGCCCTGCTCTGGGAGGAATCCACATGCCGCGGGGCAACTGGGCCCGTGAGCCACAACTACTGAGCCTGCGCCTCTGGAACCTGTGCTCCGCGACAAGAGAGGCTGAGATACTGAGAGGCCTACGCACCGCGATGAAGAGTGGCCCCCACTTACCGTAACTGGAGAGAGCCCTAGCACAGAAACGAAGACCCAGTATAGCAATCAATCAATCCATCAATCAATCTTAAAACAACAATAAAAAATATAAAAAATAAAATACAGCAGAACAGCGACTAATACCTCATGGAAACAGCTGCATGCTGCCCTTTCTGCGCGGTTACTCAGGGACTTACCTCGAGGTCAGTACTCACGTTGAGTTTCCCTTTAGCTCCAGAGCGTGGCACGATGAGCTCCACCCCGGCCATCGAAGCATCCGGCTAGCTAGAGAAAACTCATTGTCTTCCCAGAGCCATGTATGCAGAGGCTAGTGGCCTGTCAACAGCAGTCAATTTCAAGTAGCTTCAAGGCAGCATGAATGGAGCTTTCAGGATGGGAAAGCAAGGCTAGTTCCATCAGGCCCCCATTTCCGCTTGCACACGCAGCATACAGCCCTGTGCTTTCTAACAAGTCCAAAGAGACACAGGTTACCCAGTGGTTACTTCGTTGAATCAACTCCTCGAAGCAGGCTGTTCTGCATCTAGCGAACTGCCTCAACCAAGGAAAGCCCCAGCTAGGCCTCCGGGCCCGTGGCTCTTCAAAAGCCTGCAGTGTTATCCGAGGAACTGGGCTTTAGTTGCAGTCGGAACGCAAGCCCACATTCTCCTGGAGGCAGGGTGACTTCAGACAGGGGGTCCCAGATGGAATACGAAGCCGAGTGTTTTCTCAGTGCAGCGCAGACTAGGGCAATGAGTCAGACTTGCACGGCATGTTGGCCCTGCTAGAACGGTGTTCGTGGACCTGTGGGAATGCTGGGGAAGTCAAGCTGTCCCAAGAAAGAGTGCAGTCTGTTGCCCTACACTCGGCATACACAGAGTGGCTCCGAAGGGCTACGGGCCTGGATGTGGCTTAGCAGGCCCATGGGGGCCTGAGGGTACTCAGTGTCCTTGCAGGGAATAGGGTGCCCACGCCAGGCTCCTAGATGTCCTGCAGAGCGTACTGACGTTAAAATGATGCAGAGCAGTGGCTACGGCCTCATGGAAACTGCTTCACGCCTCCGCTTCTGCATGGCAATTCAGGGCCTTACCGCGAGGCAAGTGCTCTCGCTGAGGGTCCCGTTAGCGCCACAGCATGGGAGGATGCTGACTTTCTCCTCCAGCAGAGTGACTTCAGGTACGAGGTCCTCGAAGAATGCTAAGCGGAGTGTTTTCTCATGGCAGCTCAGACGGGGGCCGTGACGAACACTTCCGTGGCAGGTCGCACTGGCTAGAAATGTGGTCCTGAGGCTGCTCCAGTGCTCTGGAAATGTAGCTCTCCTTAAGGAACGTGCAGGGTGTTGCCCATCACTCGGCATGCACAGAGGGCCTCCGAGGGACTTACCTTTGGGCCTCCATGTTGCTCAGCAGGCCCACAGGGGTCTGGAGGCACTCAGGGATCCTGGAGGGAAAATGATGCACACCCGAGGGCCCTAAGAGTCCTGGAAAGGGTACTTCCTTTAACATAGAGCAGAACAGAGGCTTCCCTGGTGGTGCACTGGTTGACAATCTGCCTGCCAATGCAGGGGACACGGGTTCGAGCCCTGCTCTGGGAGGAATCCACATGCCGCGGGGCAACTGGGCCCGTGAGCCACAACTACTGAGCCTGCGCCTCTGGAACCTGTGCTCCGCGACAAGAGAGGCTGAGATACTGAGAGGCCTACGCACCGCGATGAAGAGTGGCCCCCACTTACCGTAACTGGAGAGAGCCCTAGCACAGAAACGAAGACCCAGTATAGCAATCAATCAATCCATCAATCAATCTTAAAACAACAATAAAAAATATAAAAAATAAAATACAGCAGAACAGCGACTAATACCTCATGGAAACAGCTGCATGCTGCCCTTTCTGCGCGGTTACTCAGGGACTTACCTCGAGGTCAGTACTCACGTTGAGTTTCCCTTTAGCTCCAGAGCGTGGCACGATGAGCTCCACCCCGGCCATCGAAGCATCCGGCTAGCTAGAGAAAACTCATTGTCTTCCCAGAGCCATGTATGCAGAGGCTAGTGGCCTGTCAACAGCAGTCAATTTCAAGTAGCTTCAAGGCAGCATGAATGGAGCTTTCAGGATGGGAAAGCAAGGCTAGTTCCATCAGGCCCCCATTTCCGCTTGCACACGCAGCATACAGCCCTGTGCTTTCTAACAAGTCCAAAGAGACACAGGTTACCCAGTGGTTACTTCGTTGAATCAACTCCTCGAAGCAGGCTGTTCTGCCTCTAGCGAACTGCCTCAACCAAGGAAAGCCCCAGCTAGGCCTCCGGGCCCGTGGCTCTTCAAAAGCCTGCAGTGTTATCCGAGGAACTGGGCTTTAGTTGCAGTCGGAACGCAAGCCCACATTCTCCTGGAGGCAGGGTGACTTCAGACAGGGGGTCCCAGATGGAATACGAAGCCGAGTGTTTTCTCAGTGCAGCGCAGACTAGGGCAATGAGTCAGACTTGCACGGCATGTTGGCCCTGCTAGAACGGTGTTCGTGGACCTGTGGGAATGCTGGGGAAGTCAAGCTGTCCCAAGAAAGAGTGCAGTCTGTTGCCCTACACTCGGCATACACAGAGTGGCTCCGAAGGGCTACGGGCCTGGATGTGGCTTAGCAGGCCCATGGGGGCCTGAGGGTACTCAGTGTCCTTGCAGGGAATAGGGTGCCCACGCCAGGCTCCTAGATGTCCTGCAGAGCGTACTGACGTTAAAATGATGCAGAGCAGTGGCTACGGCCTCATGGAAACTGCTTCACGCCTCCGCTTCTGCATGGCAATTCAGGGCCTTACCGCGAGGCAAGTGCTCTCGCTGAGGGTCCCGTTAGCGCCACAGCATGGGAGGATGCTGACTTTCTCCTCCAGCAGAGTGACTTCAGGTACGAGGTCCTCGAAGAATGCTAAGCGGAGTGTTTTCTCATGGCAGCTCAGACGGGGGCCGTGACGAACACTTCCGTGGCAGGTCGCACTGCCTAGAAATGTGGTCCTGAGGCTGCTCCAGTGCTCTGGAAATGTAGCTCTCCTTAAGGAACGTGCAGGGTGTTGCCCATCACTCGGCATGCACAGAGGGCCTCCGAGGGACTTACCTTTGGGCCTCCATGTTGCTCAGCAGGCCCACAGGGGTCTGGAGGCACTCAGGGATCCTGGAGGGAAAATGATGCACACCCGAGGGCCCTAAGAGTCCTGGAAAGGGTACTTCCTTTAACATAGAGCAGAACAGAGGCTTCCCTGGTGGTGCACTGGTTGACAATCTGCCTGCCAATGCAGGGGACACGGGTTCGAGCCCTGCTCTGGGAGGAATCCACATGCCGCGGGGCAACTGGGCCCGTGAGCCACAACTACTGAGCCTGCGCCTCTGGAACCTGTGCTCCGCGACAAGAGAGGCTGAGATACTGAGAGGCCTATGCACCGCGATGAAGAGTGGCCCCCACTTACCGTAACTGGAGAGAGCCCTAGCACAGAAACGAAGACCCAGTATAGCAATCAATCAATCCATCAATCAATCTTAAAACAACAATAAAAAATATAAAAAATAAAATACAGCAGAACAGCGACTAATACCTCATGGAAACAGCTGCATGCTGCCCTTTCTGCGCGGTTACTCAGGGACTTACCTCGAGGTCAGTACTCACGTTGAGTTTCCCTTTAGCTCCAGAGCGTGGCACGATGAGCTCCACCCCGGCCATCGAAGCATCCGGCTAGCTAGAGAAAACTCATTGTCTTCCCAGAGCCATGTATGCAGAGGCTAGTGGCCTGTCAACAGCAGTCAATTTCAAGTAGCTTCAAGGCAGCATGAATGGAGCTTTCAGGATGGGAAAGCAAGGCTAGTTCCATCAGGCCCCCATTTCCGCTTGCACACGCAGCATACAGCCCTGTGCTTTCTAACAAGTCCAAAGAGACACAGGTTACCCAGTGGTTACTTCGTTGAATCAACTCCTCGAAGCAGGCTGTTCTGCATCTAGCGAACTGCCTCAACCAAGGAAAGCCCCAGCTAGGCCTCCGGGCCCGTGGCTCTTCAAAAGCCTGCAGTGTTATCCGAGGAACTGGGCTTTAGTTGCAGTCGGAACGCAAGCCCACATTCTCCTGGAGGCAGGGTGACTTCAGACAGGGGGTCCCAGATGGAATACGAAGCCGAGTGTTTTCTCAGTGCAGCGCAGACTAGGGCAATGAGTCAGACTTGCACGGCATGTTGGCCCTGCTAGAACGGTGTTCGTGGACCTGTGGGAATGCTGGGGAAGTCAAGCTGTCCCAAGAAAGAGTGCAGTCTGTTGCCCTACACTCGGCATACACAGAGTGGCTCCGAAGGGCTACGGGCCTGGATGTGGCTTAGCAGGCCCATGGGGGCCTGAGGGTACTCAGTGTCCTTGCAGGGAATAGGGTGCCCACGCCAGGCTCCTAGATGTCCTGCAGAGCGTACTGACGTTAAAATGATGCAGAGCAGTGGCTACGGCCTCATGGAAACTGCTTCACGCCTCCGCTTCTGCATGGCAATTCAGGGCCTTACCGCGAGGCAAGTGCTCTCGCTGAGGGTCCCGTTAGCGCCACAGCATGGGAGGATGCTGACTTTCTCCTCCAGCAGAGTGACTTCAGGTACGAGGTCCTCGAAGAATGCTAAGCGGAGTGTTTTCTCATGGCAGCTCAGACGGGGGCCGTGACGAACACTTCCGTGGCAGGTCGCACTGGCTAGAAATGTGGTCCTGAGGCTGCTCCAGTGCTCTGGAAATGTAGCTCTCCTTAAGGAACGTGCAGGGTGTTGCCCATCACTCGGCATGCACAGAGGGCCTCCGAGGGACTTACCTTTGGGCCTCCATGTTGCTCAGCAGGCCCACAGGGGTCTGGAGGCACTCAGGGATCCTGGAGGGAAAATGATGCACACCCGAGGGGCCTAAGAGTCCTGGAAAGGGTACTTCCTTTAACATAGAGCAGAACAGAGGCTTCCCTGGTGGTGCACTGGTTGACAATCTGCCTGCCAATGCAGGGGACACGGGTTCGAGCCCTGCTCTGGGAGGAATCCACATGCCGCGGGGCAACTGGGCCCGTGAGCCACAACTACTGAGCCTGCGCCTCTGGAACCTGTGCTCCGCGACAAGAGAGGCTGAGATACTGAGAGGCCTACGCACCGCGATGAAGAGTGGCCCCCACTTACCGTAACTGGAGAGAGCCCTAGCACAGAAACGAAGACCCAGTATAGCAATCAATCAATCCATCAATCAATCTTAAAACAACAATAAAAAATATAAAAAATAAAATACAGCAGAACAGCGACTAATACCTCATGGAAACAGCTGCATGCTGCCCTTTCTGCGCGGTTACTCAGGGACTTACCTCGAGGTCAGTACTCACGTTGAGTTTCCCTTTAGCTCCAGAGCGTGGCACGATGAGCTCCACCCCGGCCATCGAAGCATCCGGCTAGCTAGAGAAAACTCATTGTCTTCCCAGAGCCATGTATGCAGAGGCTAGTGGCCTGTCAACAGCAGTCAATTTCAAGTAGCTTCAAGGCAGCATGAATGGAGCTTTCAGGATGGGAAAGCAAGGCTAGTTCCATCAGGCCCCCATTTCCGCTTGCACACGCAGCATACAGCCCTGTGCTTTCTAACAAGTCCAAAGAGACACAGGTTACCCAGTGGTTACTTCGTTGAATCAACTCCTCGAAGCAGGCTGTTCTGCATCTAGCGAACTGCCTCAACCAAGGAAAGCCCCAGCTAGGCCTCCGGGCCCGTGGCTCTTCAAAAGCCTGCAGTGTTATCCGAGGAACTGGGCTTTAGTTGCAGTCGGAACGCAAGCCCACATTCTCCTGGAGGCAGGGTGACTTCAGACAGGGGGTCCCAGATGGAATACGAAGCCGAGTGTTTTCTCAGTGCAGCGCAGACTAGGGCAATGAGTCAGACTTGCACGGCATGTTGGCCCTGCTAGAACGGTGTTCGTGGACCTGTGGGAATGCTGGGGAAGTCAAGCTGTCCCAAGAAAGAGTGCAGTCTGTTGCCCTACACTCGGCATACACAGAGTGGCTCCGAAGGGCTACGGGCCTGGATGTGGCTTAGCAGGCCCATGGGGGCCTGAGGGTACTCAGTGTCCTTGCAGGGAATAGGGTGCCCACGCCAGGCTCCTAGATGTCCTGCAGAGCGTACTGACGTTAAAATGATGCAGAGCAGTGGCTACGGCCTCATGGAAACTGCTTCACGCCTCCGCTTCTGCATGGCAATTCAGGGCCTTACCGCGAGGCAAGTGCTCTCGCTGAGGGTCCCGTTAGCGCCACAGCATGGGAGGATGCTGACTTTCTCCTCCAGCAGAGTGACTTCAGGTACGAGGTCCTCGAAGAATGCTAAGCGGAGTGTTTTCTCATGGCAGCTCAGACGGGGGCCGTGACGAACACTTCCGTGGCAGGTCGCACTGGCTAGAAATGTGGTCCTGAGGCTGCTCCAGTGCTCTGGAAATGTAGCTCTCCTTAAGGAACGTGCAGGGTGTTGCCCATCACTCGGCATGCACAGAGGGCCTCCGAGGGACTTACCTTTGGGCCTCCATGTTGCTCAGCAGGCCCACAGGGGTCTGGAGGCACTCAGGGATCCTGGAGGGAAAATGATGCACACCCGAGGGGCCTAAGAGTCCTGGAAAGGGTACTTCCTTTAACATAGAGCAGAACAGAGGCTTCCCTGGTGGTGCACTGGTTGACAATCTGCCTGCCAATGCAGGGGACACGGGTTCGAGCCCTGCTCTGGGAGGAATCCACATGCCGCGGGGCAACTGGGCCCGTGAGCCACAACTACTGAGCCTGCGCCTCTGGAACCTGTGCTCCGCGACAAGAGAGGCTGAGATACTGAGAGGCCTACGCACCGCGATGAAGAGTGGCCCCCACTTACCGTAACTGGAGAGAGCCCTAGCACAGAAACGAAGACCCAGTATAGCAATCAATCAATCCATCAATCAATCTTAAAACAACAATAAAAAATATAAAAAATAAAATACAGCAGAACAGCGACTAATACCTCATGGAAACAGCTGCATGCTGCCCTTTCTGCGCGGTTACTCAGGGACTTACCTCGAGGTCAGTACTCACGTTGAGTTTCCCTTTAGCTCCAGAGCGTGGCACGATGAGCTCCACCCCGGCCATCGAAGCATCCGGCTAGCTAGAGAAAACTCATTGTCTTCCCAGAGCCATGTATGCAGAGGCTAGTGGCCTGTCAACAGCAGTCAATTTCAAGTAGCTTCAAGGCAGCATGAATGGAGCTTTCAGGATGGGAAAGCAAGGCTAGTTCCATCAGGCCCCCATTTCCGCTTGCACACGCAGCATACAGCCCTGTGCTTTCTAACAAGTCCAAAGAGACACAGGTTACCCAGTGGTTACTTCGTTGAATCAACTCCTCGAAGCAGGCTGTTCTGCATCTAGCGAACTGCCTCAACCAAGGAAAGCCCCAGCTAGGCCTCCGGGCCCGTGGCTCTTCAAAAGCCTGCAGTGTTATCCGAGGAACTGGGCTTTAGTTGCAGTCGGAACGCAAGCCCACATTCTCCTGGAGGCAGGGTGACTTCAGACAGGGGGTCCCAGATGGAATACGAAGCCGAGTGTTTTCTCAGTGCAGCGCAGACTAGGGCAATGAGTCAGACTTGCACGGCATGTTGGCCCTGCTAGAACGGTGTTCGTGGACCTGTGGGAATGCTGGGGAAGTCAAGCTGTCCCAAGAAAGAGTGCAGTCTGTTGCCCTACACTCGGCATACACAGAGTGGCTCCGAAGGGCTACGGGCCTGGATGTGGCTTAGCAGGCCCATGGGGGCCTGAGGGTACTCAGTGTCCTTGCAGGGAATAGGGTGCCCACGCCAGGCTCCTAGATGTCCTGCAGAGCGTACTGACGTTAAAATGATGCACAGCAGTGGCTACGGCCTCATGGAAACTGCTTCACGCCTCCGCTTCTGCATGGCAATTCAGGGCCTTACCGCGAGGCAAGTGCTCTCGCTGAGGGTCCCGTTAGCGCCACAGCATGGGAGGATGCTGACTTTCTCCTCCAGCAGAGTGACTTCAGGTACGAGGTCCTCGAAGAATGCTAAGCGGAGTGTTTTCTCATGGCAGCTCAGACGGGGGCCGTGACGAACACTTCCGTGGCAGGTCGCACTGGCTAGAAATGTGGTCCTGAGGCTGCTCCAGTGCTCTGGAAATGTAGCTCTCCTTAAGGAACGTGCAGGGTGTTGCCCATCACTCGGCATGCACAGAGGGCCTCCGAGGGACTTACCTTTGGGCCTCCATGTTGCTCAGCAGGCCCACAGGGGTCTGGAGGCACTCAGGGATCCTGGAGGGAAAATGATGCACACCCGAGGGGCCTAAGAGTCCTGGAAAGGGTACTTCCTTTAACATAGAGCAGAACAGAGGCTTCCCTGGTGGTGCACTGGTTGACAATCTGCCTGCCAATGCAGGGGACACGGGTTCGAGCCCTGCTCTGGGAGGAATCCACATGCCGCGGGGCAACTGGGCCCGTGAGCCACAACTACTGAGCCTGCGCCTCTGGAACCTGTGCTCCGCGACAAGAGAGGCTGAGATACTGAGAGGCCTACGCACCGCGATGAAGAGTGGCCCCCACTTACCGTAACTGGAGAGAGCCCTAGCACAGAAACGAAGACCCAGTATAGCAATCAATCAATCCATCAATCAATCTTAAAACAACAATAAAAAATATAAAAAATAAAATACAGCAGAACAGCGACTAATACCTCATGGAAACAGCTGCATGCTGCCCTTTCTGCGCGGTTACTCAGGGACTTACCTCGAGGTCAGTACTCACGTTGAGTTTCCCTTTAGCTCCAGAGCGTGGCACGATGAGCTCCACCCCGGCCATCGAAGCATCCGGCTAGCTAGAGAAAACTCATTGTCTTCCCAGAGCCATGTATGCAGAGGCTAGTGGCCTGTCAACAGCAGTCAATTTCAAGTAGCTTCAAGGCAGCATGAATGGAGCTTTCAGGATGGGAAAGCAAGGCTAGTTCCATCAGGCCCCCATTTCCGCTTGCACACGCAGCATACAGCCCTGTGCTTTCTAACAAGTCCAAAGAGACACAGGTTACCCAGTGGTTACTTCGTTGAATCAACTCCTCGAAGCAGGCTGTTCTGCATCTAGCGAACTGCCTCAACCAAGGAAAGCCCCAGCTAGGCCTCCGGGCCCGTGGCTCTTCAAAAGCCTGCAGTGTTATCCGAGGAACTGGGCTTTAGTTGCAGTCGGAACGCAAGCCCACATTCTCCTGGAGGCAGGGTGACTTCAGACAGGGGGTCCCAGATGGAATACGAAGCCGAGTGTTTTCTCAGTGCAGCGCAGACTAGGGCAATGAGTCAGACTTGCACGGCATGTTGGCCCTGCTAGAACGGTGTTCGTGGACCTGTGGGAATGCTGGGGAAGTCAAGCTGTCCCAAGAAAGAGTGCAGTCTGTTGCCCTACACTCGGCATACACAGAGTGGCTCCGAAGGGCTACGGGCCTGGATGTGGCTTAGCAGGCCCATGGGGGCCTGAGGGTACTCAGTGTCCTTGCAGGGAATAGGGTGCCCACGCCAGGCTCCTAGATGTCCTGCAGAGCGTACTGACGTTAAAATGATGCACAGCAGTGGCTACGGCCTCATGGAAACTGCTTCACGCCTCCGCTTCTGCATGGCAATTCAGGGCCTTACCGCGAGGCAAGTGCTCTCGCTGAGGGTCCCGTTAGCGCCACAGCATGGGAGGATGCTGACTTTCTCCTCCAGCAGAGTGACTTCAGGTACGAGGTCCTCGAAGAATGCTAAGCGGAGTGTTTTCTCATGGCAGCTCAGACGGGGGCCGTGACGAACACTTCCGTGGCAGGTCGCACTGGCTAGAAATGTGGTCCTGAGGCTGCTCCAGTGCTCTGGAAATGTAGCTCTCCTTAAGGAACGTGCAGGGTGTTGCCCATCACTCGGCATGCACAGAGGGCCTCCGAGGGACTTACCTTTGGGCCTCCATGTTGCTCAGCAGGCCCACAGGGGTCTGGAGGCACTCAGGGATCCTGGAGGGAAAATGATGCACACCCGAGGGCCCTAAGAGTCCTGGAAAGGGTACTTCCTTTAACATAGAGCAGAACAGAGGCTTCCCTGGTGGTGCACTGGTTGACAATCTGCCTGCCAATGCAGGGGACACGGGTTCGAGCCCTGCTCTGGGAGGAATCCACATGCCGCGGGGCAACTGGGCCCGTGAGCCACAACTACTGAGCCTGCGCCTCTGGAACCTGTGCTCCGCGACAAGAGAGGCTGAGATACTGAGAGGCCTACGCACCGCGATGAAGAGTGGCCCCCACTTACCGTAACTGGAGAGAGCCCTAGCACAGAAACGAAGACCCAGTATAGCAATCAATCAATCCATCAATCAATCTTAAAACAACAATAAAAAATATAAAAAATAAAATACAGCAGAACAGCGACTAATACCTCATGGAAACAGCTGCATGCTGCCCTTTCTGCGCGGTTACTCAGGGACTTACCTCGAGGTCAGTACTCACGTTGAGTTTCCCTTTAGCTCCAGAGCGTGGCACGATGAGCTCCACCCCGGCCATCGAAGCATCCGGCTAGCTAGAGAAAACTCATTGTCTTCCCAGAGCCATGTATGCAGAGGCTAGTGGCCTGTCAACAGCAGTCAATTTCAAGTAGCTTCAAGGCAGCATGAATGGAGCTTTCAGGATGGGAAAGCAAGGCTAGTTCCATCAGGCCCCCATTTCCGCTTGCACACGCAGCATACAGCCCTGTGCTTTCTAACAAGTCCAAAGAGACACAGGTTACCCAGTGGTTACTTCGTTGAATCAACTCCTCGAAGCAGGCTGTTCTGCATCTAGCGAACTGCCTCAACCAAGGAAAGCCCCAGCTAGGCCTCCGGGCCCGTGGCTCTTCAAAAGCCTGCAGTGTTATCCGAGGAACTGGGCTTTAGTTGCAGTCGGAACGCAAGCCCACATTCTCCTGGAGGCAGGGTGACTTCAGACAGGGGGTCCCAGATGGAATACGAAGCCGAGTGTTTTCTCAGTGCAGCGCAGACTAGGGCAATGAGTCAGACTTGCACGGCATGTTGGCCCTGCTAGAACGGTGTTCGTGGACCTGTGGGAATGCTGGGGAAGTCAAGCTGTCCCAAGAAAGAGTGCAGTCTGTTGCCCTACACTCGGCATACACAGAGTGGCTCCGAAGGGCTACGGGCCTGGATGTGGCTTAGCAGGCCCATGGGGGCCTGAGGGTACTCAGTGTCCTTGCAGGGAATAGGGTGCCCACGCCAGGCTCCTAGATGTCCTGCAGAGCGTACTGACGTTAAAATGATGCAGAGCAGTGGCTACGGCCTCATGGAAACTGCTTCACGCCTCCGCTTCTGCATGGCAATTCAGGGCCTTACCGCGAGGCAAGTGCTCTCGCTGAGGGTCCCGTTAGCGCCACAGCATGGGAGGATGCTGACTTTCTCCTCCAGCAGAGTGACTTCAGGTACGAGGTCCTCGAAGAATGCTAAGCGGAGTGTTTTCTCATGGCAGCTCAGACGGGGGCCGTGACGAACACTTCCGTGGCAGGTCGCACTGGCTAGAAATGTGGTCCTGAGGCTGCTCCAGTGCTCTGGAAATGTAGCTCTCCTTAAGGAACGTGCAGGGTGTTGCCCATCACTCGGCATGCACAGAGGGCCTCCGAGGGACTTACCTTTGGGCCTCCATGTTGCTCAGCAGGCCCACAGGGGTCTGGAGGCACTCAGGGATCCTGGAGGGAAAATGATGCACACCCGAGGGCCCTAAGAGTCCTGGAAAGGGTACTTCCTTTAACATAGAGCAGAACAGAGGCTTCCCTGGTGGTGCACTGGTTGACAATCTGCCTGCCAATGCAGGGGACACGGGTTCGAGCCCTGCTCTGGGAGGAATCCACATGCCGCGGGGCAACTGGGCCCGTGAGCCACAACTACTGAGCCTGCGCCTCTGGAACCTGTGCTCCGCGACAAGAGAGGCTGAGATACTGAGAGGCCTACGCACCGCGATGAAGAGTGGCCCCCACTTACCGTAACTGGAGAGAGCCCTAGCACAGAAACGAAGACCCAGTATAGCAATCAATCAATCCATCAATCAATCTTAAAACAACAATAAAAAATATAAAAAATAAAATACAGCAGAACAGCGACTAATACCTCATGGAAACAGCTGCATGCTGCCCTTTCTGCGCGGTTACTCAGGGACTTACCTCGAGGTCAGTACTCACGTTGAGTTTCCCTTTAGCTCCAGAGCGTGGCACGATGAGCTCCACCCCGGCCATCGAAGCATCCGGCTAGCTAGAGAAAACTCATTGTCTTCCCAGAGCCATGTATGCAGAGGCTAGTGGCCTGTCAACAGCAGTCAATTTCAAGTAGCTTCAAGGCAGCATGAATGGAGCTTTCAGGATGGGAAAGCAAGGCTAGTTCCATCAGGCCCCCATTTCCGCTTGCACACGCAGCATACAGCCCTGTGCTTTCTAACAAGTCCAAAGAGACACAGGTTACCCAGTGGTTACTTCGTTGAATCAACTCCTCGAAGCAGGCTGTTCTGCATCTAGCGAACTGCCTCAACCAAGGAAAGCCCCAGCTAGGCCTCCGGGCCCGTGGCTCTTCAAAAGCCTGCAGTGTTATCCGAGGAACTGGGCTTTAGTTGCAGTCGGAACGCAAGCCCACATTCTCCTGGAGGCAGGGTGACTTCAGACAGGGGGTCCCAGATGGAATACGAAGCCGAGTGTTTTCTCAGTGCAGCGCAGACTAGGGCAATGAGTCAGACTTGCACGGCATGTTGGCCCTGCTAGAACGGTGTTCGTGGACCTGTGGGAATGCTGGGGAAGTCAAGCTGTCCCAAGAAAGAGTGCAGTCTGTTGCCCTACACTCGGCATACACAGAGTGGCTCCGAAGGGCTACGGGCCTGGATGTGGCTTAGCAGGCCCATGGGGGCCTGAGGGTACTCAGTGTCCTTGCAGGGAATAGGGTGCCCACGCCAGGCTCCTAGATGTCCTGCAGAGCGTACTGACGTTAAAATGATGCAGAGCAGTGGCTACGGCCTCATGGAAACTGCTTCACGCCTCCGCTTCTGCATGGCAATTCAGGGCCTTACCGCGAGGCAAGTGCTCTCGCTGAGGGTCCCGTTAGCGCCACAGCATGGGAGGATGCTGACTTTCTCCTCCAGCAGAGTGACTTCAGGTACGAGGTCCTCGAAGAATGCTAAGCGGAGTGTTTTCTCATGGCAGCTCAGACGGGGGCCGTGACGAACACTTCCGTGGCAGGTCGCACTGCCTAGAAATGTGGTCCTGAGGCTGCTCCAGTGCTCTGGAAATGTAGCTCTCCTTAAGGAACGTGCAGGGTGTTGCCCATCACTCGGCATGCACAGAGGGCCTCCGAGGGACTTACCTTTGGGCCTCCATGTTGCTCAGCAGGCCCACAGGGGTCTGGAGGCACTCAGGGATCCTGGAGGGAAAATGATGCACACCCGAGGGCCCTAAGAGTCCTGGAAAGGGTACTTCCTTTAACATAGAGCAGAAGAGAGGCTTCCCTGGTGGTGCACTGGTTGACAATCTGCCTGCCAATGCAGGGGACACGGGTTCGAGCCCTGCTCTGGGAGGAATCCACATGCCGCGGGGCAACTGGGCCCGTGAGCCACAACTACTGAGCCTGCGCCTCTGGAACCTGTGCTCCGCGACAAGAGAGGCTGAGATACTGAGAGGCCTACGCACCGCGATGAAGAGTGGCCCCCACTTACCGTAACTGGAGAGAGCCCTAGCACAGAAACGAAGACCCAGTATAGCAATCAATCAATCCATCAATCAATCTTAAAACAACAATAAAAAATATAAAAAATAAAATACAGCAGAACAGCGACTAATACCTCATGGAAACAGCTGCATGCTGCCCTTTCTGCGCGGTTACTCAGGGACTTACCTCGAGGTCAGTACTCACGTTGAGTTTCCCTTTAGCTCCAGAGCGTGGCACGATGAGCTCCACCCCGGCCATCGAAGCATCCGGCTAGCTAGAGAAAACTCATTGTCTTCCCAGAGCCATGTATGCAGAGGCTAGTGGCCTGTCAACAGCAGTCAATTTCAAGTAGCTTCAAGGCAGCATGAATGGAGCTTTCAGGATGGGAAAGCAAGGCTAGTTCCATCAGGCCCCCATTTCCGCTTGCACACGCAGCATACAGCCCTGTGCTTTCTAACAAGTCCAAAGAGACACAGGTTACCCAGTGGTTACTTCGTTGAATCAACTCCTCGAAGCAGGCTGTTCTGCATCTAGCGAACTGCCTCAACCAAGGAAAGCCCCAGCTAGGCCTCCGGGCCCGTGGCTCTTCAAAAGCCTGCAGTGTTATCCGAGGAACTGGGCTTTAGTTGCAGTCGGAACGCAAGCCCACATTCTCCTGGAGGCAGGGTGACTTCAGACAGGGGGTCCCAGATGGAATACGAAGCCGAGTGTTTTCTCAGTGCAGCGCAGACTAGGGCAATGAGTCAGACTTGCACGGCATGTTGGCCCTGCTAGAACGGTGTTCGTGGACCTGTGGGAATGCTGGGGAAGTCAAGCTGTCCCAAGAAAGAGTGCAGTCTGTTGCCCTACACTCGGCATACACAGAGTGGCTCCGAAGGGCTACGGGCCTGGATGTGGCTTAGCAGGCCCATGGGGGCCTGAGGGTACTCAGTGTCCTTGCAGGGAATAGGGTGCCCACGCCAGGCTCCTAGATGTCCTGCAGAGCGTACTGACGTTAAAATGATGCAGAGCAGTGGCTACGGCCTCATGGAAACTGCTTCACGCCTCCGCTTCTGCATGGCAATTCAGGGCCTTACCGCGAGGCAAGTGCTCTCGCTGAGGGTCCCGTTAGCGCCACAGCATGGGAGGATGCTGACTTTCTCCTCCAGCAGAGTGACTTCAGGTACGAGGTCCTCGAAGAATGCTAAGCGGAGTGTTTTCTCATGGCAGCTCAGACGGGGGCCGTGACGAACACTTCCGTGGCAGGTCGCACTGGCTAGAAATGTGGTCCTGAGGCTGCTCCAGTGCTCTGGAAATGTAGCTCTCCTTAAGGAACGTGCAGGGTGTTGCCCATCACTCGGCATGCACAGAGGGCCTCCGAGGGACTTACCTTTGGGCCTCCATGTTGCTCAGCAGGCCCACAGGGGTCTGGAGGCACTCAGGGATCCTGGAGGGAAAATGATGCACACCCGAGGGCCCTAAGAGTCCTGGAAAGGGTACTTCCTTTAACATAGAGCAGAACAGAGGCTTCCCTGGTGGTGCACTGGTTGACAATCTGCCTGCCAATGCAGGGGACACGGGTTCGAGCCCTGCTCTGGGAGGAATCCACATGCCGCGGGGCAACTGGGCCCGTGAGCCACAACTACTGAGCCTGCGCCTCTGGAACCTGTGCTCCGCGACAAGAGAGGCTGAGATACTGAGAGGCCTACGCACCGCGATGAAGAGTGGCCCCCACTTACCGTAACTGGAGAGAGCCCTAGCACAGAAACGAAGACCCAGTATAGCAATCAATCAATCCATCAATCAATCTTAAAACAACAATAAAAAATATAAAAAATAAAATACAGCAGAACAGCGACTAATACCTCATGGAAACAGCTGCATGCTGCCCTTTCTGCGCGGTTACTCAGGGACTTACCTCGAGGTCAGTACTCACGTTGAGTTTCCCTTTAGCTCCAGAGCGTGGCACGATGAGCTCCACCCCGGCCATCGAAGCATCCGGCTAGCTAGAGAAAACTCATTGTCTTCCCAGAGCCATGTATGCAGAGGCTAGTGGCCTGTCAACAGCAGTCAATTTCAAGTAGCTTCAAGGCAGCATGAATGGAGCTTTCAGGATGGGAAAGCAAGGCTAGTTCCATCAGGCCCCCATTTCCGCTTGCACACGCAGCATACAGCCCTGTGCTTTCTAACAAGTCCAAAGAGACACAGGTTACCCAGTGGTTACTTCGTTGAATCAACTCCTCGAAGCAGGCTGTTCTGCATCTAGCGAACTGCCTCAACCAAGGAAAGCCCCAGCTAGGCCTCCGGGCCCGTGGCTCTTCAAAAGCCTGCAGTGTTATCCGAGGAACTGGGCTTTAGTTGCAGTCGGAACGCAAGCCCACATTCTCCTGGAGGCAGGGTGACTTCAGACAGGGGGTCCCAGATGGAATACGAAGCCGAGTGTTTTCTCAGTGCAGCGCAGACTAGGGCAATGAGTCAGACTTGCACGGCATGTTGGCCCTGCTAGAACGGTGTTCGTGGACCTGTGGGAATGCTGGGGAAGTCAAGCTGTCCCAAGAAAGAGTGCAGTCTGTTGCCCTACACTCGGCATACACAGAGTGGCTCCGAAGGGCTACGGGCCTGGATGTGGCTTAGCAGGCCCATGGGGGCCTGAGGGTACTCAGTGTCCTTGCAGGGAATAGGGTGCCCACGCCAGGCTCCTAGATGTCCTGCAGAGCGTACTGACGTTAAAATGATGCAGAGCAGTGGCTACGGCCTCATGGAAACTGCTTCACGCCTCCGCTTCTGCATGGCAATTCAGGGCCTTACCGCGAGGCAAGTGCTCTCGCTGAGGGTCCCGTTAGCGCCACAGCATGGGAGGATGCTGACTTTCTCCTCCAGCAGAGTGACTTCAGGTACGAGGTCCTCGAAGAATGCTAAGCGGAGTGTTTTCTCATGGCAGCTCAGACGGGGGCCGTGACGAACACTTCCGTGGCAGGTCGCACTGGCTAGAAATGTGGTCCTGAGGCTGCTCCAGTGCTCTGGAAATGTAGCTCTCCTTAAGGAACGTGCAGGGTGTTGCCCATCACTCGGCATGCACAGAGGGCCTCTGAGGGACTTACCTTTGGGCCTCCATGTTGCTCAGCAGGCCCACAGGGGTCTGGAGGCACTCAGGGATCCTGGAGGGAAAATGATGCACACCCGAGGGGCCTAAGAGTCCTGGAAAGGGTACTTCCTTTAACATAGAGCAGAACAGAGGCTTCCCTGGTGGTGCACTGGTTGACAATCTGCCTGCCAATGCAGGGGACACGGGTTCGAGCCCTGCTCTGGGAGGAATCCACATGCCGCGGGGCAACTGGGCCCGTGAGCCACAACTACTGAGCCTGCGCCTCTGGAACCTGTGCTCCGCGACAAGAGAGGCTGAGATACTGAGAGGCCTACGCACCGCGATGAAGAGTGGCCCCCACTTACCGTAACTGGAGAGAGCCCTAGCACAGAAACGAAGACCCAGTATAGCAATCAATCAATCCATCAATCAATCTTAAAACAACAATAAAAAATATAAAAAATAAAATACAGCAGAACAGCGACTAATACCTCATGGAAACAGCTGCATGCTGCCCTTTCTGCGCGGTTACTCAGGGACTTACCTCGAGGTCAGTACTCACGTTGAGTTTCCCTTTAGCTCCAGAGCGTGGCACGATGAGCTCCACCCCGGCCATCGAAGCATCCGGCTAGCTAGAGAAAACTCATTGTCTTCCCAGAGCCATGTATGCAGAGGCTAGTGGCCTGTCAACAGCAGTCAATTTCAAGTAGCTTCAAGGCAGCATGAATGGAGCTTTCAGGATGGGAAAGCAAGGCTAGTTCCATCAGGCCCCCATTTCCGCTTGCACACGCAGCATACAGCCCTGTGCTTTCTAACAAGTCCAAAGAGACACAGGTTACCCAGTGGTTACTTCGTTGAATCAACTCCTCGAAGCAGGCTGTTCTGCATCTAGCGAACTGCCTCAACCAAGGAAAGCCCCAGCTAGGCCTCCGGGCCCGTGGCTCTTCAAAAGCCTGCAGTGTTATCCGAGGAACTGGGCTTTAGTTGCAGTCGGAACGCAAGCCCACATTCTCCTGGAGGCAGGGTGACTTCAGACAGGGGGTCCCAGATGGAATACGAAGCCGAGTGTTTTCTCAGTGCAGCGCAGACTAGGGCAATGAGTCAGACTTGCACGGCATGTTGGCCCTGCTAGAACGGTGTTCGTGGACCTGTGGGAATGCTGGGGAAGTCAAGCTGTCCCAAGAAAGAGTGCAGTCTGTTGCCCTACACTCGGCATACACAGAGTGGCTCCGAAGGGCTACGGGCCTGGATGTGGCTTAGCAGGCCCATGGGGGCCTGAGGGTACTCAGTGTCCTTGCAGGGAATAGGGTGCCCACGCCAGGCTCCTAGATGTCCTGCAGAGCGTACTGACGTTAAAATGATGCAGAGCAGTGGCTACGGCCTCATGGAAACTGCTTCACGCCTCCGCTTCTGCATGGCAATTCAGGGCCTTACCGCGAGGCAAGTGCTCTCGCTGAGGGTCCCGTTAGCGCCACAGCATGGGAGGATGCTGACTTTCTCCTCCAGCAGAGTGACTTCAGGTACGAGGTCCTCGAAGAATGCTAAGCGGAGTGTTTTCTCATGGCAGCTCAGACGGGGGCCGTGACGAACACTTCCGTGGCAGGTCGCACTGGCTAGAAATGTGGTCCTGAGGCTGCTCCAGTGCTCTGGAAATGTAGCTCTCCTTAAGGAACGTGCAGGGTGTTGCCCATCACTCGGCATGCACAGAGGGCCTCCGAGGGACTTACCTTTGGGCCTCCATGTTGCTCAGCAGGCCCACAGGGGTCTGGAGGCACTCAGGGATCCTGGAGGGAAAATGATGCACACCCGAGGGGCCTAAGAGTCCTGGAAAGGGTACTTCCTTTAACATAGAGCAGAACAGAGGCTTCCCTGGTGGTGCACTGGTTGACAATCTGCCTGCCAATGCAGGGGACACGGGTTCGAGCCCTGCTCTGGGAGGAATCCACATGCCGCGGGGCAACTGGGCCCGTGAGCCACAACTACTGAGCCTGCGCCTCTGGAACCTGTGCTCCGCGACAAGAGAGGCTGAGATACTGAGAGGCCTACGCACCGCGATGAAGAGTGGCCCCCACTTACCGTAACTGGAGAGAGCCCTAGCACAGAAACGAAGACCCAGTATAGCAATCAATCAATCCATCAATCAATCTTAAAACAACAATAAAAAATATAAAAAATAAAATACAGCAGAACAGCGACTAATACCTCATGGAAACAGCTGCATGCTGCCCTTTCTGCGCGGTTACTCAGGGACTTACCTCGAGGTCAGTACTCACGTTGAGTTTCCCTTTAGCTCCAGAGCGTGGCACGATGAGCTCCACCCCGGCCATCGAAGCATCCGGCTAGCTAGAGAAAACTCATTGTCTTCCCAGAGCCATGTATGCAGAGGCTAGTGGCCTGTCAACAGCAGTCAATTTCAAGTAGCTTCAAGGCAGCATGAATGGAGCTTTCAGGATGGGAAAGCAAGGCTAGTTCCATCAGGCCCCCATTTCCGCTTGCACACGCAGCATACAGCCCTGTGCTTTCTAACAAGTCCAAAGAGACACAGGTTACCCAGTGGTTACTTCGTTGAATCAACTCCTCGAAGCAGGCTGTTCTGCATCTAGCGAACTGCCTCAACCAAGGAAAGCCCCAGCTAGGCCTCCGGGCCCGTGGCTCTTCAAAAGCCTGCAGTGTTATCCGAGGAACTGGGCTTTAGTTGCAGTCGGAACGCAAGCCCACATTCTCCTGGAGGCAGGGTGACTTCAGACAGGGGGTCCCAGATGGAATACGAAGCCGAGTGTTTTCTCAGTGCAGCGCAGACTAGGGCAATGAGTCAGACTTGCACGGCATGTTGGCCCTGCTAGAACGGTGTTCGTGGACCTGTGGGAATGCTGGGGAAGTCAAGCTGTCCCAAGAAAGAGTGCAGTCTGTTGCCCTACACTCGGCATACACAGAGTGGCTCCGAAGGGCTACGGGCCTGGATGTGGCTTAGCAGGCCCATGGGGGCCTGAGGGTACTCAGTGTCCTTGCAGGGAATAGGGTGCCCACGCCAGGCTCCTAGATGTCCTGCAGAGCGTACTGACGTTAAAATGATGCACAGCAGTGGCTACGGCCTCATGGAAACTGCTTCACGCCTCCGCTTCTGCATGGCAATTCAGGGCCTTACCGCGAGGCAAGTGCTCTCGCTGAGGGTCCCGTTAGCGCCACAGCATGGGAGGATGCTGACTTTCTCCTCCAGCAGAGTGACTTCAGGTACGAGGTCCTCGAAGAATGCTAAGCGGAGTGTTTTCTCATGGCAGCTCAGACGGGGGCCGTGACGAACACTTCCGTGGCAGGTCGCACTGGCTAGAAATGTGGTCCTGAGGCTGCTCCAGTGCTCTGGAAATGTAGCTCTCCTTAAGGAACGTGCAGGGTGTTGCCCATCACTCGGCATGCACAGAGGGCCTCCGAGGGACTTACCTTTGGGCCTCCATGTTGCTCAGCAGGCCCACAGGGGTCTGGAGGCACTCAGGGATCCTGGAGGGAAAATGATGCACACCCGAGGGGCCTAAGAGTCCTGGAAAGGGTACTTCCTTTAACATAGAGCAGAACAGAGGCTTCCCTGGTGGTGCACTGGTTGACAATCTGCCTGCCAATGCAGGGGACACGGGTTCGAGCCCTGCTCTGGGAGGAATCCACATGCCGCGGGGCAACTGGGCCCGTGAGCCACAACTACTGAGCCTGCGCCTCTGGAACCTGTGCTCCGCGACAAGAGAGGCTGAGATACTGAGAGGCCTACGCACCGCGATGAAGAGTGGCCCCCACTTACCGTAACTGGAGAGAGCCCTAGCACAGAAACGAAGACCCAGTATAGCAATCAATCAATCCATCAATCAATCTTAAAACAACAATAAAAAATATAAAAAATAAAATACAGCAGAACAGCGACTAATACCTCATGGAAACAGCTGCATGCTGCCCTTTCTGCGCGGTTACTCAGGGACTTACCTCGAGGTCAGTACTCACGTTGAGTTTCCCTTTAGCTCCAGAGCGTGGCACGATGAGCTCCACCCCGGCCATCGAAGCATCCGGCTAGCTAGAGAAAACTCATTGTCTTCCCAGAGCCATGTATGCAGAGGCTAGTGGCCTGTCAACAGCAGTCAATTTCAAGTAGCTTCAAGGCAGCATGAATGGAGCTTTCAGGATGGGAAAGCAAGGCTAGTTCCATTAGGCCCCCATTTCCGCTTGCACACGCAGCATACAGCCCTGTGCTTTCTAACAAGTCCAAAGAGACACAGGTTACCCAGTGGTTACTTCGTTGAATCAACTCCTCGAAGCAGGCTGTTCTGCATCTAGCGAACTGCCTCAACCAAGGAAAGCCCCAGCTAGGCCTCCGGGCCCGTGGCTCTTCAAAAGCCTGCAGTGTTATCCGAGGAACTGGGCTTTAGTTGCAGTCGGAACGCAAGCCCACATTCTCCTGGAGGCAGGGTGACTTCAGACAGGGGGTCCCAGATGGAATACGAAGCCGAGTGTTTTCTCAGTGCAGCGCAGACTAGGGCAATGAGTCAGACTTGCACGGCATGTTGGCCCTGCTAGAACGGTGTTCGTGGACCTGTGGGAATGCTGGGGAAGTCAAGCTGTCCCAAGAAAGAGTGCAGTCTGTTGCCCTACACTCGGCATACACAGAGTGGCTCCGAAGGGCTACGGGCCTGGATGTGGCTTAGCAGGCCCATGGGGGCCTGAGGGTACTCAGTGTCCTTGCAGGGAATAGGGTGCCCACGCCAGGCTCCTAGATGTCCTGCAGAGCGTACTGACGTTAAAATGATGCACAGCAGTGGCTACGGCCTCATGGAAACTGCTTCACGCCTCCGCTTCTGCATGGCAATTCAGGGCCTTACCGCGAGGCAAGTGCTCTCGCTGAGGGTCCCGTTAGCGCCACAGCATGGGAGGATGCTGACTTTCTCCTCCAGCAGAGTGACTTCAGGTACGAGGTCCTCGAAGAATGCTAAGCGGAGTGTTTTCTCATGGCAGCTCAGACGGGGGCCGTGACGAACACTTCCGTGGCAGGTCGCACTGGCTAGAAATGTGGTCCTGAGGCTGCTCCAGTGCTCTGGAAATGTAGCTCTCCTTAAGGAACGTGCAGGGTGTTGCCCATCACTCGGCATGCACAGAGGGCCTCCGAGGGACTTACCTTTGGGCCTCCATGTTGCTCAGCAGGCCCACAGGGGTCTGGAGGCACTCAGGGATCCTGGAGGGAAAATGATGCACACCCGAGGGCCCTAAGAGTCCTGGAAAGGGTACTTCCTTTAACATAGAGCAGAACAGAGGCTTCCCTGGTGGTGCACTGGTTGACAATCTGCCTGCCAATGCAGGGGACACGGGTTCGAGCCCTGCTCTGGGAGGAATCCACATGCCGCGGGGCAACTGGGCCCGTGAGCCACAACTACTGAGCCTGCGCCTCTGGAACCTGTGCTCCGCGACAAGAGAGGCTGAGATACTGAGAGGCCTACGCACCGCGATGAAGAGTGGCCCCCACTTACCGTAACTGGAGAGAGCCCTAGCACAGAAACGAAGACCCAGTATAGCAATCAATCAATCCATCAATCAATCTTAAAACAACAATAAAAAATATAAAAAATAAAATACAGCAGAACAGCGACTAATACCTCATGGAAACAGCTGCATGCTGCCCTTTCTGCGCGGTTACTCAGGGACTTACCTCGAGGTCAGTACTCACGTTGAGTTTCCCTTTAGCTCCAGAGCGTGGCACGATGAGCTCCACCCCGGCCATCGAAGCATCCGGCTAGCTAGAGAAAACTCATTGTCTTCCCAGAGCCATGTATGCAGAGGCTAGTGGCCTGTCAACAGCAGTCAATTTCAAATAGCTTCAAGGCAGCATGAATGGAGCTTTCAGGATGGGAAAGCAAGGCTAGTTCCATCAGGCCCCCATTTCCGCTTGCACACGCAGCATACAGCCCTGTGCTTTCTAACAAGTCCAAAGAGACACAGGTTACCCAGTGGTTACTTCGTTGAATCAACTCCTCGAAGCAGGCTGTTCTGCATCTAGCGAACTGCCTCAACCAAGGAAAGCCCCAGCTAGGCCTCCGGGCCCGTGGCTCTTCAAAAGCCTGCAGTGTTATCCGAGGAACTGGGCTTTAGTTGCAGTCGGAACGCAAGCCCACATTCTCCTGGAGGCAGGGTGACTTCAGACAGGGGGTCCCAGATGGAATACGAAGCCGAGTGTTTTCTCAGTGCAGCGCAGACTAGGGCAATGAGTCAGACTTGCACGGCATGTTGGCCCTGCTAGAACGGTGTTCGTGGACCTGTGGGAATGCTGGGGAAGTCAAGCTGTCCCAAGAAAGAGTGCAGTCTGTTGCCCTACACTCGGCATACACAGAGTGGCTCCGAAGGGCTACGGGCCTGGATGTGGCTTAGCAGGCCCATGGGGGCCTGAGGGTACTCAGTGTCCTTGCAGGGAATAGGGTGCCCACGCCAGGCTCCTAGATGTCCTGCAGAGCGTACTGACGTTAAAATGATGCAGAGCAGTGGCTACGGCCTCATGGAAACTGCTTCACGCCTCCGCTTCTGCATGGCAATTCAGGGCCTTACCGCGAGGCAAGTGCTCTCGCTGAGGGTCCCGTTAGCGCCACAGCATGGGAGGATGCTGACTTTCTCCTCCAGCAGAGTGACTTCAGGTACGAGGTCCTCGAAGAATGCTAAGCGGAGTGTTTTCTCATGGCAGCTCAGACGGGGGCCGTGACGAACACTTCCGTGGCAGGTCGCACTGGCTAGAAATGTGGTCCTGAGGCTGCTCCAGTGCTCTGGAAATGTAGCTCTCCTTAAGGAACGTGCAGGGTGTTGCCCATCACTCGGCATGCACAGAGGGCCTCCGAGGGACTTACCTTTGGGCCTCCATGTTGCTCAGCAGGCCCACAGGGGTCTGGAGGCACTCAGGGATCCTGGAGGGAAAATGATGCACACCCGAGGGCCCTAAGAGTCCTGGAAAGGGTACTTCCTTTAACATAGAGCAGAACAGAGGCTTCCCTGGTGGTGCACTGGTTGACAATCTGCCTGCCAATGCAGGGGACACGGGTTCGAGCCCTGCTCTGGGAGGAATCCACATGCCGCGGGGCAACTGGGCCCGTGAGCCACAACTACTGAGCCTGCGCCTCTGGAACCTGTGCTCCGCGACAAGAGAGGCTGAGATACTGAGAGGCCTACGCACCGCGATGAAGAGTGGCCCCCACTTACCGTAACTGGAGAGAGCCCTAGCACAGAAACGAAGACCCAGTATAGCAATCAATCAATCCATCAATCAATCTTAAAACAACAATAAAAAATATAAAAAATAAAATACAGCAGAACAGCGACTAATACCTCATGGAAACAGCTGCATGCTGCCCTTTCTGCGCGGTTACTCAGGGACTTACCTCGAGGTCAGTACTCACGTTGAGTTTCCCTTTAGCTCCAGAGCGTGGCACGATGAGCTCCACCCCGGCCATCGAAGCATCCGGCTAGCTAGAGAAAACTCATTGTCTTCCCAGAGCCATGTATGCAGAGGCTAGTGGCCTGTCAACAGCAGTCAATTTCAAGTAGCTTCAAGGCAGCATGAATGGAGCTTTCAGGATGGGAAAGCAAGGCTAGTTCCATCAGGCCCCCATTTCCGCTTGCACACGCAGCATACAGCCCTGTGCTTTCTAACAAGTCCAAAGAGACACAGGTTACCCAGTGGTTACTTCGTTGAATCAACTCCTCGAAGCAGGCTGTTCTGCCTCTAGCGAACTGCCTCAACCAAGGAAAGCCCCAGCTAGGCCTCCGGGCCCGTGGCTCTTCAAAAGCCTGCAGTGTTATCCGAGGAACTGGGCTTTAGTTGCAGTCGGAACGCAAGCCCACATTCTCCTGGAGGCAGGGTGACTTCAGACAGGGGGTCCCAGATGGAATACGAAGCCGAGTGTTTTCTCAGTGCAGCGCAGACTAGGGCAATGAGTCAGACTTGCACGGCATGTTGGCCCTGCTAGAACGGTGTTCGTGGACCTGTGGGAATGCTGGGGAAGTCAAGCTGTCCCAAGAAAGAGTGCAGTCTGTTGCCCTACACTCGGCATACACAGAGTGGCTCCGAAGGGCTACGGGCCTGGATGTGGCTTAGCAGGCCCATGGGGGCCTGAGGGTACTCAGTGTCCTTGCAGGGAATAGGGTGCCCACGCCAGGCTCCTAGATGTCCTGCAGAGCGTACTGACGTTAAAATGATGCAGAGCAGTGGCTACGGCCTCATGGAAACTGCTTCACGCCTCCGCTTCTGCATGGCAATTCAGGGCCTTACCGCGAGGCAAGTGCTCTCGCTGAGGGTCCCGTTAGCGCCACAGCATGGGAGGATGCTGACTTTCTCCTCCAGCAGAGTGACTTCAGGTACGAGGTCCTCGAAGAATGCTAAGCGGAGTGTTTTCTCATGGCAGCTCAGACGGGGGCCGTGACGAACACTTCCGTGGCAGGTCGCACTGCCTAGAAATGTGGTCCTGAGGCTGCTCCAGTGCTCTGGAAATGTAGCTCTCCTTAAGGAACGTGCAGGGTGTTGCCCATCACTCGGCATGCACAGAGGGCCTCCGAGGGACTTACCTTTGGGCCTCCATGTTGCTCAGCAGGCCCACAGGGGTCTGGAGGCACTCAGGGATCCTGGAGGGAAAATGATGCACACCCGAGGGCCCTAAGAGTCCTGGAAAGGGTACTTCCTTTAACATAGAGCAGAACAGAGGCTTCCCTGGTGGTGCACTGGTTGACAATCTGCCTGCCAATGCAGGGGACACGGGTTCGAGCCCTGCTCTGGGAGGAATCCACATGCCGCGGGGCAACTGGGCCCGTGAGCCACAACTACTGAGCCTGCGCCTCTGGAACCTGTGCTCCGCGACAAGAGAGGCTGAGATACTGAGAGGCCTACGCACCGCGATGAAGAGTGGCCCCCACTTACCGTAACTGGAGAGAGCCCTAGCACAGAAACGAAGACCCAGTATAGCAATCAATCAATCCATCAATCAATCTTAAAACAACAATAAAAAATATAAAAAATAAAATACAGCAGAACAGCGACTAATACCTCATGGAAACAGCTGCATGCTGCCCTTTCTGCGCGGTTACTCAGGGACTTACCTCGAGGTCAGTACTCACGTTGAGTTTCCCTTTAGCTCCAGAGCGTGGCACGATGAGCTCCACCCCGGCCATCGAAGCATCCGGCTAGCTAGAGAAAACTCATTGTCTTCCCAGAGCCATGTATGCAGAGGCTAGTGGCCTGTCAACAGCAGTCAATTTCAAGTAGCTTCAAGGCAGCATGAATGGAGCTTTCAGGATGGGAAAGCAAGGCTAGTTCCATCAGGCCCCCATTTCCGCTTGCACACGCAGCATACAGCCCTGTGCTTTCTAACAAGTCCAAAGAGACACAGGTTACCCAGTGGTTACTTCGTTGAATCAACTCCTCGAAGCAGGCTGTTCTGCCTCTAGCGAACTGCCTCAACCAAGGAAAGCCCCAGCTAGGCCTCCGGGCCCGTGGCTCTTCAAAAGCCTGCAGTGTTATCCGAGGAACTGGGCTTTAGTTGCAGTCGGAACGCAAGCCCACATTCTCCTGGAGGCAGGGTGACTTCAGACAGGGGGTCCCAGATGGAATACGAAGCCGAGTGTTTTCTCAGTGCAGCGCAGACTAGGGCAATGAGTCAGACTTGCACGGCATGTTGGCCCTGCTAGAACGGTGTTCGTGGACCTGTGGGAATGCTGGGGAAGTCAAGCTGTCCCAAGAAAGAGTGCAGTCTGTTGCCCTACACTCGGCATACACAGAGTGGCTCCGAAGGGCTACGGGCCTGGATGTGGCTTAGCAGGCCCATGGGGGCCTGAGGGTACTCAGTGTCCTTGCAGGGAATAGGGTGCCCACGCCAGGCTCCTAGATGTCCTGCAGAGCGTACTGACGTTAAAATGATGCAGAGCAGTGGCTACGGCCTCATGGAAACTGCTTCACGCCTCCGCTTCTGCATGGCAATTCAGGGCCTTACCGCGAGGCAAGTGCTCTCGCTGAGGGTCCCGTTAGCGCCACAGCATGGGAGGATGCTGACTTTCTCCTCCAGCAGAGTGACTTCAGGTACGAGGTCCTCGAAGAATGCTAAGCGGAGTGTTTTCTCATGGCAGCTCAGACGGGGGCCGTGACGAACACTTCCGTGGCAGGTCGCACTGGCTAGAAATGTGGTCCTGAGGCTGCTCCAGTGCTCTGGAAATGTAGCTCTCCTTAAGGAACGTGCAGGGTGTTGCCCATCACTCGGCATGCACAGAGGGCCTCCGAGGGACTTACCTTTGGGCCTCCATGTTGCTCAGCAGGCCCACAGGGGTCTGGAGGCACTCAGGGATCCTGGAGGGAAAATGATGCACACCCGAGGGCCCTAAGAGTCCTGGAAAGGGTACTTCCTTTAACATAGAGCAGAACAGAGGCTTCCCTGGTGGTGCACTGGTTGACAACCTGCCTGCCAATGCAGGGGACACGGGTTCGAGCCCTGCTCTGGGAGGAATCCACATGCCGCGGGGCAACTGGGCCCGTGAGCCACAACTACTGAGCCTGCGCCTCTGGAACCTGTGCTCCGCGACAAGAGAGGCTGAGATACTGAGAGGCCTACGCACCGCGATGAAGAGTGGCCCCCACTTACCGTAACTGGAGAGAGCCCTAGCACAGAAACGAAGACCCAGTATAGCAATCAATCAATCCATCAATCAATCTTAAAACAACAATAAAAAATATAAAAAATAAAATACAGCAGAACAGCGACTAATACCTCATGGAAACAGCTGCATGCTGCCCTTTCTGCGCGGTTACTCAGGGACTTACCTCGAGGTCAGTACTCACGTTGAGTTTCCCTTTAGCTCCAGAGCGTGGCACGATGAGCTCCACCCCGGCCATCGAAGCATCCGGCTAGCTAGAGAAAACTCATTGTCTTCCCAGAGCCATGTATGCAGAGGCTAGTGGCCTGTCAACAGCAGTCAATTTCAAGTAGCTTCAAGGCAGCATGAATGGAGCTTTCAGGATGGGAAAGCAAGGCTAGTTCCATCAGGCCCCCATTTCCACTTGCACACGCAGCATACAGCCCTGTGCTTTCTAACAAGTCCAAAGAGACACAGGTTACCCAGTGGTTACTTCGTTGAATCAACTCCTCGAAGCAGGCTGTTCTGCATCTAGCGAACTGCCTCAACCAAGGAAAGCCCCAGCTAGGCCTCCGGGCCCGTGGCTCTTCAAAAGCCTGCAGTGTTATCCGAGGAACTGGGCTTTAGTTGCAGTCGGAACGCAAGCCCACATTCTCCTGGAGGCAGGGTGACTTCAGACAGGGGGTCCCAGATGGAATACGAAGCCGAGTGTTTTCTCAGTGCAGCGCAGACTAGGGCAATGAGTCAGACTTGCACGGCATGTTGGCCCTGCTAGAACGGTGTTCGTGGACCTGTGGGAATGCTGGGGAAGTCAAGCTGTCCCAAGAAAGAGTGCAGTCTGTTGCCCTACACTCGGCATACACAGAGTGGCTCCGAAGGGCTACGGGCCTGGATGTGGCTTAGCAGGCCCATGGGGGCCTGAGGGTACTCAGTGTCCTTGCAGGGAATAGGGTGCCCACGCCAGGCTCCTAGATGTCCTGCAGAGCGTACTGACGTTAAAATGATGCAGAGCAGTGGCTACGGCCTCATGGAAACTGCTTCACGCCTCCGCTTCTGCATGGCAATTCAGGGCCTTACCGCGAGGCAAGTGCTCTCGCTGAGGGTCCCGTTAGCGCCACAGCATGGGAGGATGCTGACTTTCTCCTCCAGCAGAGTGACTTCAGGTACGAGGTCCTCGAAGAATGCTAAGCGGAGTGTTTTCTCATGGCAGCTCAGACGGGGGCCGTGACGAACACTTCCGTGGCAGGTCGCACTGGCTAGAAATGTGGTCCTGAGGCTGCTCCAGTGCTCTGGAAATGTAGCTCTCCTTAAGGAACGTGCAGGGTGTTGCCCATCACTCGGCATGCACAGAGGGCCTCCGAGGGACTTACCTTTGGGCCTCCATGTTGCTCAGCAGGCCCACAGGGGTCTGGAGGCACTCAGGGATCCTGGAGGGAAAATGATGCACACCCGAGGGCCCTAAGAGTCCTGGAAAGGGTACTTCCTTTAACATAGAGCAGAACAGAGGCTTCCCTGGTGGTGCACTGGTTGACAATCTGCCTGCCAATGCAGGGGACACGGGTTCGAGCCCTGCTCTGGGAGGAATCCACATGCCGCGGGGCAACTGGGCCCGTGAGCCACAACTACTGAGCCTGCGCCTCTGGAACCTGTGCTCCGCGACAAGAGAGGCTGAGATACTGAGAGGCCTACGCACCGCGATGAAGAGTGGCCCCCACTTACCGTAACTGGAGAGAGCCCTAGCACAGAAACGAAGACCCAGTATAGCAATCAATCAATCCATCAATCAATCTTAAAACAACAATAAAAAATATAAAAAATAAAATACAGCAGAACAGCGACTAATACCTCATGGAAACAGCTGCATGCTGCCCTTTCTGCGCGGTTACTCAGGGACTTACCTCGAGGTCAGTACTCACGTTGAGTTTCCCTTTAGCTCCAGAGCGTGGCACGATGAGCTCCACCCCGGCCATCGAAGCATCCGGCTAGCTAGAGAAAACTCATTGTCTTCCCAGAGCCATGTATGCAGAGGCTAGTGGCCTGTTAACAGCAGTCAATTTCAAGTAGCTTCAAGGCAGCATGAATGGAGCTTTCAGGATGGGAAAGCAAGGCTAGTTCCATCAGGCCCCCATTTCCGCTTGCACACGCAGCATACAGCCCTGTGCTTTCTAACAAGTCCAAAGAGACACAGGTTACCCAGTGGTTACTTCGTTGAATCAACTCCTCGAAGCAGGCTGTTCTGCATCTAGCGAACTGCCTCAACCAAGGAAAGCCCCAGCTAGGCCTCCGGGCCCGTGGCTCTTCAAAAGCCTGCAGTGTTATCCGAGGAACTGGGCTTTAGTTGCAGTCGGAACGCAAGCCCACATTCTCCTGGAGGCAGGGTGACTTCAGACAGGGGGTCCCAGATGGAATACGAAGCCGAGTGTTTTCTCAGTGCAGCGCAGACTAGGGCAATGAGTCAGACTTGCACGGCATGTTGGCCCTGCTAGAACGGTGTTCGTGGACCTGTGGGAATGCTGGGGAAGTCAAGCTGTCCCAAGAAAGAGTGCAGTCTGTTGCCCTACACTCGGCATACACAGAGTGGCTCCGAAGGGCTACGGGCCTGGATGTGGCTTAGCAGGCCCATGGGGGCCTGAGGGTACTCAGTGTCCTTGCAGGGAATAGGGTGCCCACGCCAGGCTCCTAGATGTCCTGCAGAGCGTACTGACGTTAAAATGATGCAGAGCAGTGGCTACGGCCTCATGGAAACTGCTTCACGCCTCCGCTTCTGCATGGCAATTCAGGGCCTTACCGCGAGGCAAGTGCTCTCGCTGAGGGTCCCGTTAGCGCCACAGCATGGGAGGATGCTGACTTTCTCCTCCAGCAGAGTGACTTCAGGTACGAGGTCCTCGAAGAATGCTAAGCGGAGTGTTTTCTCATGGCAGCTCAGACGGGGGCCGTGACGAACACTTCCGTGGCAGGTCGCACTGGCTAGAAATGTGGTCCTGAGGCTGCTCCAGTGCTCTGGAAATGTAGCTCTCCTTAAGGAACGTGCAGGGTGTTGCCCATCACTCGGCATGCACAGAGGGCCTCCGAGGGACTTACCTTTGGGCCTCCATGTTGCTCAGCAGGCCCACAGGGGTCTGGAGGCACTCAGGGATCCTGGAGGGAAAATGATGCACACCCGAGGGCCCTAAGAGTCCTGGAAAGGGTACTTCCTTTAACATAGAGCAGAACAGAGGCTTCCCTGGTGGTGCACTGGTTGACAATCTGCCTGCCAATGCAGGGGACACGGGTTCGAGCCCTGCTCTGGGAGGAATCCACATGCCGCGGGGCAACTGGGCCCGTGAGCCACAACTACTGAGCCTGCGCCTCTGGAACCTGTGCTCCGCGACAAGAGAGGCTGAGATACTGAGAGGCCTACGCACCGCGATGAAGAGTGGCCCCCACTTACCGTAACTGGAGAGAGCCCTAGCACAGAAACGAAGACCCAGTATAGCAATCAATCAATCCATCAATCAATCTTAAAACAACAATAAAAAATATAAAAAATAAAATACAGCAGAACAGCGACTAATACCTCATGGAAACAGCTGCATGCTGCCCTTTCTGCGCGGTTACTCAGGGACTTACCTCGAGGTCAGTACTCACGTTGAGTTTCCCTTTAGCTCCAGAGCGTGGCACGATGAGCTCCACCCCGGCCATCGAAGCATCCGGCTAGCTAGAGAAAACTCATTGTCTTCCCAGAGCCATGTATGCAGAGGCTAGTGGCCTGTCAACAGCAGTCAATTTCAAGTAGCTTCAAGGCAGCATGAATGGAGCTTTCAGGATGGGAAAGCAAGGCTAGTTCCATCAGGCCCCCATTTCCGCTTGCACACGCAGCATACAGCCCTGTGCTTTCTAACAAGTCCAAAGAGACACAGGTTACCCAGTGGTTACTTCGTTGAATCAACTCCTCGAAGCAGGCTGTTCTGCATCTAGCGAACTGCCTCAACCAAGGAAAGCCCCAGCTAGGCCTCCGGGCCCGTGGCTCTTCAAAAGCCTGCAGTGTTATCCGAGGAACTGGGCTTTAGTTGCAGTCGGAACGCAAGCCCACATTCTCCTGGAGGCAGGGTGACTTCAGACAGGGGGTCCCAGATGGAATACGAAGCCGAGTGTTTTCTCAGTGCAGCGCAGACTAGGGCAATGAGTCAGACTTGCACGGCATGTTGGCCCTGCTAGAACGGTGTTCGTGGACCTGTGGGAATGCTGGGGAAGTCAAGCTGTCCCAAGAAAGAGTGCAGTCTGTTGCCCTACACTCGGCATACACAGAGTGGCTCCGAAGGGCTACGGGCCTGGATGTGGCTTAGCAGGCCCATGGGGGCCTGAGGGTACTCAGTGTCCTTGCAGGGAATAGGGTGCCCACGCCAGGCTCCTAGATGTCCTGCAGAGCGTACTGACGTTAAAATGATGCAGAGCAGTGGCTACGGCCTCATGGAAACTGCTTCACGCCTCCGCTTCTGCATGGCAATTCAGGGCCTTACCGCGAGGCAAGTGCTCTCGCTGAGGGTCCCGTTAGCGCCACAGCATGGGAGGATGCTGACTTTCTCCTCCAGCAGAGTGACTTCAGGTACGAGGTCCTCGAAGAATGCTAAGCGGAGTGTTTTCTCATGGCAGCTCAGACGGGGGCCGTGACGAACACTTCCGTGGCAGGTCGCACTGGCTAGAAATGTGGTCCTGAGGCTGCTCCAGTGCTCTGGAAATGTAGCTCTCCTTAAGGAACGTGCAGGGTGTTGCCCATCACTCGGCATGCACAGAGGGCCTCCGAGGGACTTACCTTTGGGCCTCCATGTTGCTCAGCAGGCCCACAGGGGTCTGGAGGCACTCAGGGATCCTGGAGGGAAAATGATGCACACCCGAGGGCCCTAAGAGTCCTGGAAAGGGTACTTCCTTTAACATAGAGCAGAACAGAGGCTTCCCTGGTGGTGCACTGGTTGACAATCTGCCTGCCAATGCAGGGGACACGGGTTCGAGCCCTGCTCTGGGAGGAATCCACATGCCGCGGGGCAACTGGGCCCGTGAGCCACAACTACTGAGCCTGCGCCTCTGGAACCTGTGCTCCGCGACAAGAGAGGCTGAGATACTGAGAGGCCTACGCACCGCGATGAAGAGTGGCCCCCACTTACCGTAACTGGAGAGAGCCCTAGCACAGAAACGAAGACCCAGTATAGCAATCAATCAATCCATCAATCAATCTTAAAACAACAATAAAAAATATAAAAAATAAAATACAGCAGAACAGCGACTAATACCTCATGGAAACAGCTGCATGCTGCCCTTTCTGCGCGGTTACTCAGGGACTTACCTCGAGGTCAGTACTCACGTTGAGTTTCCCTTTAGCTCCAGAGCGTGGCACGATGAGCTCCACCCCGGCCATCGAAGCATCCGGCTAGCTAGAGAAAACTCATTGTCTTCCCAGAGCCATGTATGCAGAGGCTAGTGGCCTGTCAACAGCAGTCAATTTCAAGTAGCTTCAAGGCAGCATGAATGGAGCTTTCAGGATGGGAAAGCAAGGCTAGTTCCATCAGGCCCCCATTTCCGCTTGCACACGCAGCATACAGCCCTGTGCTTTCTAACAAGTCCAAAGAGACACAGGTTACCCAGTGGTTACTTCGTTGAATCAACTCCTCGAAGCAGGCTGTTCTGCATCTAGCGAACTGCCTCAACCAAGGAAAGCCCCAGCTAGGCCTCCGGGCCCGTGGCTCTTCAAAAGCCTGCAGTGTTATCCGAGGAACTGGGCTTTAGTTGCAGTCGGAACGCAAGCCCACATTCTCCTGGAGGCAGGGTGACTTCAGACAGGGGGTCCCAGATGGAATACGAAGCCGAGTGTTTTCTCAGTGCAGCGCAGACTAGGGCAATGAGTCAGACTTGCACGGCATGTTGGCCCTGCTAGAACGGTGTTCGTGGACCTGTGGGAATGCTGGGGAAGTCAAGCTGTCCCAAGAAAGAGTGCAGTCTGTTGCCCTACACTCGGCATACACAGAGTGGCTCCGAAGGGCTACGGGCCTGGATGTGGCTTAGCAGGCCCATGGGGGCCTGAGGGTACTCAGTGTCCTTGCAGGGAATAGGGTGCCCACGCCAGGCTCCTAGATGTCCTGCAGAGCGTACTGACGTTAAAATGATGCAGAGCAGTGGCTACGGCCTCATGGAAACTGCTTCACGCCTCCGCTTCTGCATGGCAATTCAGGGCCTTACCGCGAGGCAAGTGCTCTCGCTGAGGGTCCCGTTAGCGCCACAGCATGGGAGGATGCTGACTTTCTCCTCCAGCAGAGTGACTTCAGGTACGAGGTCCTCGAAGAATGCTAAGCGGAGTGTTTTCTCATGGCAGCTCAGACGGGGGCCGTGACGAACACTTCCGTGGCAGGTCGCACTGGCTAGAAATGTGGTCCTGAGGCTGCTCCAGTGCTCTGGAAATGTAGCTCTCCTTAAGGAACGTGCAGGGTGTTGCCCATCACTCGGCATGCACAGAGGGCCTCCGAGGGACTTACCTTTGGGCCTCCATGTTGCTCAGCAGGCCCACAGGGGTCTGGAGGCACTCAGGGATCCTGGAGGGAAAATGATGCACACCCGAGGGGCCTAAGAGTCCTGGAAAGGGTACTTCCTTTAACATAGAGCAGAACAGAGGCTTCCCTGGTGGTGCACTGGTTGACAATCTGCCTGCCAATGCAGGGGACACGGGTTCGAGCCCTGCTCTGGGAGGAATCCACATGCCGCGGGGCAACTGGGCCCGTGAGCCACAACTACTGAGCCTGCGCCTCTGGAACCTGTGCTCCGCGACAAGAGAGGCTGAGATACTGAGAGGCCTACGCACCGCGATGAAGAGTGGCCCCCACTTACCGTAACTGGAGAGAGCCCTAGCACAGAAACGAAGACCCAGTATAGCAATCAATCAATCCATCAATCAATCTTAAAACAACAATAAAAAATATAAAAAATAAAATACAGCAGAACAGCGACTAATACCTCATGGAAACAGCTGCATGCCGCCCTTTCTGCGCGGTTACTCAGGGACTTACCTCGAGGTCAGTACTCACGTTGAGTTTCCCTTTAGCTCCAGAGCGTGGCACGATGAGCTCCACCCCGGCCATCGAAGCATCCGGCTAGCTAGAGAAAACTCATTGTCTTCCCAGAGCCATGTATGCAGAGGCTAGTGGCCTGTCAACAGCAGTCAATTTCAAGTAGCTTCAAGGCAGCATGAATGGAGCTTTCAGGATGGGAAAGCAAGGCTAGTTCCATCAGGCCCCCATTTCCGCTTGCACACGCAGCATACAGCCCTGTGCTTTCTAACAAGTCCAAAGAGACACAGGTTACCCAGTGGTTACTTCGTTGAATCAACTCCTCGAAGCAGGCTGTTCTGCATCTAGCGAACTGCCTCAACCAAGGAAAGCCCCAGCTAGGCCTCCGGGCCCGTGGCTCTTCAAAAGCCTGCAGTGTTATCCGAGGAACTGGGCTTTAGTTGCAGTCGGAACGCAAGCCCACATTCTCCTGGAGGCAGGGTGACTTCAGACAGGGGGTCCCAGATGGAATACGAAGCCGAGTGTTTTCTCAGTGCAGCGCAGACTAGGGCAATGAGTCAGACTTGCACGGCATGTTGGCCCTGCTAGAACGGTGTTCGTGGACCTGTGGGAATGCTGGGGAAGTCAAGCTGTCCCAAGAAAGAGTGCAGTCTGTTGCCCTACACTCGGCATACACAGAGTGGCTCCGAAGGGCTACGGGCCTGGATGTGGCTTAGCAGGCCCATGGGGGCCTGAGGGTACTCAGTGTCCTTGCAGGGAATAGGGTGCCCACGCCAGGCTCCTAGATGTCCTGCAGAGCGTACTGACGTTAAAATGATGCACAGCAGTGGCTACGGCCTCATGGAAACTGCTTCACGCCTCCGCTTCTGCATGGCAATTCAGGGCCTTACCGCGAGGCAAGTGCTCTCGCTGAGGGTCCCGTTAGCGCCACAGCATGGGAGGATGCTGACTTTCTCCTCCAGCAGAGTGACTTCAGGTACGAGGTCCTCGAAGAATGCTAAGCGGAGTGTTTTCTCATGGCAGCTCAGACGGGGGCCGTGACGAACACTTCCGTGGCAGGTCGCACTGGCTAGAAATGTGGTCCTGAGGCTGCTCCAGTGCTCTGGAAATGTAGCTCTCCTTAAGGAACGTGCAGGGTGTTGCCCATCACTCGGCATGCACAGAGGGCCTCCGAGGGACTTACCTTTGGGCCTCCATGTTGCTCAGCAGGCCCACAGGGGTCTGGAGGCACTCAGGGATCCTGGAGGGAAAATGATGCACACCCGAGGGCCCTAAGAGTCCTGGAAAGGGTACTTCCTTTAACATAGAGCAGAACAGAGGCTTCCCTGGTGGTGCACTGGTTGACAATCTGCCTGCCAATGCAGGGGACACGGGTTCGAGCCCTGCTCTGGGAGGAATCCACATGCCGCGGGGCAACTGGGCCCGTGAGCCACAACTACTGAGCCTGCGCCTCTGGAACCTGTGCTCCGCGACAAGAGAGGCTGAGATACTGAGAGGCCTACGCACCGCGATGAAGAGTGGCCCCCACTTACCGTAACTGGAGAGAGCCCTAGCACAGAAACGAAGACCCAGTATAGCAATCAATCAATCCATCAATCAATCTTAAAACAACAATAAAAAATATAAAAAATAAAATACAGCAGAACAGCGACTAATACCTCATGGAAACAGCTGCATGCTGCCCTTTCTGCGCGGTTACTCAGGGACTTACCTCGAGGTCAGTACTCACGTTGAGTTTCCCTTTAGCTCCAGAGCGTGGCACGATGAGCTCCACCCCGGCCATCGAAGCATCCGGCTAGCTAGAGAAAACTCATTGTCTTCCCAGAGCCATGTATGCAGAGGCTAGTGGCCTGTCAACAGCAGTCAATTTCAAGTAGCTTCAAGGCAGCATGAATGGAGCTTTCAGGATGGGAAAGCAAGGCTAGTTCCATCAGGCCCCCATTTCCGCTTGCACACGCAGCATACAGCCCTGTGCTTTCTAACAAGTCCAAAGAGACACAGGTTACCCAGTGGTTACTTCGTTGAATCAACTCCTCGAAGCAGGCTGTTCTGCATCTAGCGAACTGCCTCAACCAAGGAAAGCCCCAGCTAGGCCTCCGGGCCCGTGGCTCTTCAAAAGCCTGCAGTGTTATCCGAGGAACTGGGCTTTAGTTGCAGTCGGAACGCAAGCCCACATTCTCCTGGAGGCAGGGTGACTTCAGACAGGGGGTCCCAGATGGAATACGAAGCCGAGTGTTTTCTCAGTGCAGCGCAGACTAGGGCAATGAGTCAGACTTGCACGGCATGTTGGCCCTGCTAGAACGGTGTTCGTGGACCTGTGGGAATGCTGGGGAAGTCAAGCTGTCCCAAGAAAGAGTGCAGTCTGTTGCCCTACACTCGGCATACACAGAGTGGCTCCGAAGGGCTACGGGCCTGGATGTGGCTTAGCAGGCCCATGGGGGCCTGAGGGTACTCAGTGTCCTTGCAGGGAATAGGGTGCCCACGCCAGGCTCCTAGATGTCCTGCAGAGCGTACTGACGTTAAAATGATGCAGAGCAGTGGCTACGGCCTCATGGAAACTGCTTCACGCCTCCGCTTCTGCATGGCAATTCAGGGCCTTACCGCGAGGCAAGTGCTCTCGCTGAGGGTCCCGTTAGCGCCACAGCATGGGAGGATGCTGACTTTCTCCTCCAGCAGAGTGACTTCAGGTACGAGGTCCTCGAAGAATGCTAAGCGGAGTGTTTTCTCATGGCAGCTCAGACGGGGGCCGTGACGAACACTTCCGTGGCAGGTCGCACTGCCTAGAAATGTGGTCCTGAGGCTGCTCCAGTGCTCTGGAAATGTAGCTCTCCTTAAGGAACGTGCAGGGTGTTGCCCATCACTCGGCATGCACAGAGGGCCTCCGAGGGACTTACCTTTGGGCCTCCATGTTGCTCAGCAGGCCCACAGGGGTCTGGAGGCACTCAGGGATCCTGGAGGGAAAATGATGCACACCCGAGGGGCCTAAGAGTCCTGGAAAGGGTACTTCCTTTAACATAGAGCAGAACAGAGGCTTCCCTGGTGGTGCACTGGTTGACAATCTGCCTGCCAATGCAGGGGACACGGGTTCGAGCCCTGCTCTGGGAGGAATCCACATGCCGCGGGGCAACTGGGCCCGTGAGCCACAACTACTGAGCCTGCGCCTCTGGAACCTGTGCTCCGCGACAAGAGAGGCTGAGATACTGAGAGGCCTACGCACCGCGATGAAGAGTGGCCCCCACTTACCGTAACTGGAGAGAGCCCTAGCACAGAAACGAAGACCCAGTATAGCAATCAATCAATCCATCAATCAATCTTAAAACAACAATAAAAAATATAAAAAATAAAATACAGCAGAACAGCGACTAATACCTCATGGAAACAGCTGCATGCTGCCCTTTCTGCGCGGTTACTCAGGGACTTACCTCGAGGTCAGTACTCACGTTGAGTTTCCCTTTAGCTCCAGAGCGTGGCACGATGAGCTCCACCCCGGCCATCGAAGCATCCGGCTAGCTAGAGAAAACTCATTGTCTTCCCAGAGCCATGTATGCAGAGGCTAGTGGCCTGTCAACAGCAGTCAATTTCAAGTAGCTTCAAGGCAGCATGAATGGAGCTTTCAGGATGGGAAAGCAAGGCTAGTTCCATCAGGCCCCCATTTCCGCTTGCACACGCAGCATACAGCCCTGTGCTTTCTAACAAGTCCAAAGAGACACAGGTTACCCAGTGGTTACTTCGTTGAATCAACTCCTCGAAGCAGGCTGTTCTGCATCTAGCGAACTGCCTCAACCAAGGAAAGCCCCAGCTAGGCCTCCGGGCCCGTGGCTCTTCAAAAGCCTGCAGTGTTATCCGAGGAACTGGGCTTTAGTTGCAGTCGGAACGCAAGCCCACATTCTCCTGGAGGCAGGGTGACTTCAGACAGGGGGTCCCAGATGGAATACGAAGCCGAGTGTTTTCTCAGTGCAGCGCAGACTAGGGCAATGAGTCAGACTTGCACGGCATGTTGGCCCTGCTAGAACGGTGTTCGTGGACCTGTGGGAATGCTGGGGAAGTCAAGCTGTCCCAAGAAAGAGTGCAGTCTGTTGCCCTACACTCGGCATACACAGAGTGGCTCCGAAGGGCTACGGGCCTGGATGTGGCTTAGCAGGCCCATGGGGGCCTGAGGGTACTCAGTGTCCTTGCAGGGAATAGGGTGCCCACGCCAGGCTCCTAGATGTCCTGCAGAGCGTACTGACGTTAAAATGATGCAGAGCAGTGGCTACGGCCTCATGGAAACTGCTTCACGCCTCCGCTTCTGCATGGCAATTCAGGGCCTTACCGCGAGGCAAGTGCTCTCGCTGAGGGTCCCGTTAGCGCCACAGCATGGGAGGATGCTGACTTTCTCCTCCAGCAGAGTGACTTCAGGTACGAGGTCCTCGAAGAATGCTAAGCGGAGTGTTTTCTCATGGCAGCTCAGACGGGGGCCGTGACGAACACTTCCGTGGCAGGTCGCACTGGCTAGAAATGTGGTCCTGAGGCTGCTCCAGTGCTCTGGAAATGTAGCTCTCCTTAAGGAACGTGCAGGGTGTTGCCCATCACTCGGCATGCACAGAGGGCCTCCGAGGGACTTACCTTTGGGCCTCCATGTTGCTCAGCAGGCCCACAGGGGTCTGGAGGCACTCAGGGATCCTGGAGGGAAAATGATGCACACCCGAGGGGCCTAAGAGTCCTGGAAAGGGTACTTCCTTTAACATAGAGCAGAACAGAGGCTTCCCTGGTGGTGCACTGGTTGACAATCTGCCTGCCAATGCAGGGGACACGGGTTCGAGCCCTGCTCTGGGAGGAATCCACATGCCGCGGGGCAACTGGGCCCGTGAGCCACAACTACTGAGCCTGCGCCTCTGGAACCTGTGCTCCGCGACAAGAGAGGCTGAGATACTGAGAGGCCTACGCACCGCGATGAAGAGTGGCCCCCACTTACCGTAACTGGAGAGAGCCCTAGCACAGAAACGAAGACCCAGTATAGCAATCAATCAATCCATCAATCAATCTTAAAACAACAATAAAAAATATAAAAAATAAAATACAGCAGAACAGCGACTAATACCTCATGGAAACAGCTGCATGCTGCCCTTTCTGCGCGGTTACTCAGGGACTTACCTCGAGGTCAGTACTCACGTTGAGTTTCCCTTTAGCTCCAGAGCGTGGCACGATGAGCTCCACCCCGGCCATCGAAGCATCCGGCTAGCTAGAGAAAACTCATTGTCTTCCCAGAGCCATGTATGCAGAGGCTAGTGGCCTGTCAACAGCAGTCAATTTCAAGTAGCTTCAAGGCAGCATGAATGGAGCTTTCAGGATGGGAAAGCAAGGCTAGTTCCATCAGGCCCCCATTTCCGCTTGCACACGCAGCATACAGCCCTGTGCTTTCTAACAAGTCCAAAGAGACACAGGTTACCCAGTGGTTACTTCGTTGAATCAACTCCTCGAAGCAGGCTGTTCTGCATCTAGCGAACTGCCTCAACCAAGGAAAGCCCCAGCTAGGCCTCCGGGCCCGTGGCTCTTCAAAAGCCTGCAGTGTTATCCGAGGAACTGGGCTTTAGTTGCAGTCGGAACGCAAGCCCACATTCTCCTGGAGGCAGGGTGACTTCAGACAGGGGGTCCCAGATGGAATACGAAGCCGAGTGTTTTCTCAGTGCAGCGCAGACTAGGGCAATGAGTCAGACTTGCACGGCATGTTGGCCCTGCTAGAACGGTGTTCGTGGACCTGTGGGAATGCTGGGGAAGTCAAGCTGTCCCAAGAAAGAGTGCAGTCTGTTGCCCTACACTCGGCATACACAGAGTGGCTCCGAAGGGCTACGGGCCTGGATGTGGCTTAGCAGGCCCATGGGGGCCTGAGGGTACTCAGTGTCCTTGCAGGGAATAGGGTGCCCACGCCAGGCTCCTAGATGTCCTGCAGAGCGTACTGACGTTAAAATGATGCAGAGCAGTGGCTACGGCCTCATGGAAACTGCTTCACGCCTCCGCTTCTGCATGGCAATTCAGGGCCTTACCGCGAGGCAAGTGCTCTCGCTGAGGGTCCCGTTAGCGCCACAGCATGGGAGGATGCTGACTTTCTCCTCCAGCAGAGTGACTTCAGGTACGAGGTCCTCGAAGAATTCTAAGCGGAGTGTTTTCTCATGGCAGCTCAGACGGGGGCCGTGACGAACACTTCCGTGGCAGGTCGCACTGGCTAGAAATGTGGTCCTGAGGCTGCTCCAGTGCTCTGGAAATGTAGCTCTCCTTAAGGAACGTGCAGGGTGTTGCCCATCACTCGGCATGCACAGAGGGCCTCCGAGGGACTTACCTTTGGGCCTCCATGTTGCTCAGCAGGCCCACAGGGGTCTGGAGGCACTCAGGGATCCTGGAGGGAAAATGATGCACACCCGAGGGCCCTAAGAGTCCTGGAAAGGGTACTTCCTTTAACATAGAGCAGAACAGAGGCTTCCCTGGTGGTGCACTGGTTGACAATCTGCCTGCCAATGCAGGGGACACGGGTTCGAGCCCTGCTCTGGGAGGAATCCACATGCCGCGGGGCAACTGGGCCCGTGAGCCACAACTACTGAGCCTGCGCCTCTGGAACCTGTGCTCCGCGACAAGAGAGGCTGAGATACTGAGAGGCCTACGCACCGCGATGAAGAGTGGCCCCCACTTACCGTAACTGGAGAGAGCCCTAGCACAGAAACGAAGACCCAGTATAGCAATCAATCAATCCATCAATCAATCTTAAAACAACAATAAAAAATATAAAAAATAAAATACAGCAGAACAGCGACTAATACCTCATGGAAACAGCTGCATGCTGCCCTTTCTGCGCGGTTACTCAGGGACTTACCTCGAGGTCAGTACTCACGTTGAGTTTCCCTTTAGCTCCAGAGCGTGGCACGATGAGCTCCACCCCGGCCATCGAAGCATCCGGCTAGCTAGAGAAAACTCATTGTCTTCCCAGAGCCATGTATGCAGAGGCTAGTGGCCTGTCAACAGCAGTCAATTTCAAGTAGCTTCAAGGCAGCATGAATGGAGCTTTCAGGATGGGAAAGCAAGGCTAGTTCCATCAGGCCCCCATTTCCGCTTGCACACGCAGCATACAGCCCTGTGCTTTCTAACAAGTCCAAAGAGACACAGGTTACCCAGTGGTTACTTCGTTGAATCAACTCCTCGAAGCAGGCTGTTCTGCATCTAGCGAACTGCCTCAACCAAGGAAAGCCCCAGCTAGGCCTCCGGGCCCGTGGCTCTTCAAAAGCCTGCAGTGTTATCCGAGGAACTGGGCTTTAGTTGCAGTCGGAACGCAAGCCCACATTCTCCTGGAGGCAGGGTGACTTCAGACAGGGGGTCCCAGATGGAATACGAAGCCGAGTGTTTTCTCAGTGCAGCGCAGACTAGGGCAATGAGTCAGACTTGCACGGCATGTTGGCCCTGCTAGAACGGTGTTCGTGGACCTGTGGGAATGCTGGGGAAGTCAAGCTGTCCCAAGAAAGAGTGCAGTCTGTTGCCCTACACTCGGCATACACAGAGTGGCTCCGAAGGGCTACGGGCCTGGATGTGGCTTAGCAGGCCCATGGGGGCCTGAGGGTACTCAGTGTCCTTGCAGGGAATAGGGTGCCCACGCCAGGCTCCTAGATGTCCTGCAGAGCGTACTGACGTTAAAATGATGCAGAGCAGTGGCTACGGCCTCATGGAAACTGCTTCACGCCTCCGCTTCTGCATGGCAATTCAGGGCCTTACCGCGAGGCAAGTGCTCTCGCTGAGGGTCCCGTTAGCGCCACAGCATGGGAGGATGCTGACTTTCTCCTCCAGCAGAGTGACTTCAGGTACGAGGTCCTCGAAGAATGCTAAGCGGAGTGTTTTCTCATGGCAGCTCAGACGGGGGCCGTGACGAACACTTCCGTGGCAGGTCGCACTGCCTAGAAATGTGGTCCTGAGGCTGCTCCAGTGCTCTGGAAATGTAGCTCTCCTTAAGGAACGTGCAGGGTGTTGCCCATCACTCGGCATGCACAGAGGGCCTCCGAGGGACTTACCTTTGGGCCTCCATGTTGCTCAGCAGGCCCACAGGGGTCTGGAGGCACTCAGGGATCCTGGAGGGAAAATGATGCACACCCGAGGGGCCTAAGAGTCCTGGAAAGGGTACTTCCTTTAACATAGAGCAGAACAGAGGCTTCCCTGGTGGTGCACTGGTTGACAATCTGCCTGCCAATGCAGGGGACACGGGTTCGAGCCCTGCTCTGGGAGGAATCCACATGCCGCGGGGCAACTGGGCCCGTGAGCCACAACTACTGAGCCTGCGCCTCTGGAACCTGTGCTCCGCGACAAGAGAGGCTGAGATACTGAGAGGCCTACGCACCGCGATGAAGAGTGGCCCCCACTTACCGTAACTGGAGAGAGCCCTAGCACAGAAACGAAGACCCAGTATAGCAATCAATCAATCCATCAATCAATCTTAAAACAACAATAAAAAATATAAAAAATAAAATACAGCAGAACAGCGACTAATACCTCATGGAAACAGCTGCATGCTGCCCTTTCTGCGCGGTTACTCAGGGACTTACCTCGAGGTCAGTACTCACGTTGAGTTTCCCTTTAGCTCCAGAGCGTGGCACGATGAGCTCCACCCCGGCCATCGAAGCATCCGGCTAGCTAGAGAAAACTCATTGTCTTCCCAGAGCCATGTATGCAGAGGCTAGTGGCCTGTCAACAGCAGTCAATTTCAAGTAGCTTCAAGGCAGCATGAATGGAGCTTTCAGGATGGGAAAGCAAGGCTAGTTCCATCAGGCCCCCATTTCCGCTTGCACACGCAGCATACAGCCCTGTGCTTTCTAACAAGTCCAAAGAGACACAGGTTACCCAGTGGTTACTTCGTTGAATCAACTCCTCGAAGCAGGCTGTTCTGCATCTAGCGAACTGCCTCAACCAAGGAAAGCCCCAGCTAGGCCTCCGGGCCCGTGGCTCTTCAAAAGCCTGCAGTGTTATCCGAGGAACTGGGCTTTAGTTGCAGTCGGAACGCAAGCCCACATTCTCCTGGAGGCAGGGTGACTTCAGACAGGGGGTCCCAGATGGAATACGAAGCCGAGTGTTTTCTCAGTGCAGCGCAGACTAGGGCAATGAGTCAGACTTGCACGGCATGTTGGCCCTGCTAGAACGGTGTTCGTGGACCTGTGGGAATGCTGGGGAAGTCAAGCTGTCCCAAGAAAGAGTGCAGTCTGTTGCCCTACACTCGGCATACACAGAGTGGCTCCGAAGGGCTACGGGCCTGGATGTGGCTTAGCAGGCCCATGGGGGCCTGAGGGTACTCAGTGTCCTTGCAGGGAATAGGGTGCCCACGCCAGGCTCCTAGATGTCCTGCAGAGCGTACTGACGTTAAAATGATGCACAGCAGTGGCTACGGCCTCATGGAAACTGCTTCACGCCTCCGCTTCTGCATGGCAATTCAGGGCCTTACCGCGAGGCAAGTGCTCTCGCTGAGGGTCCCGTTAGCGCCACAGCATGGGAGGATGCTGACTTTCTCCTCCAGCAGAGTGACTTCAGGTACGAGGTCCTCGAAGAATGCTAAGCGGAGTGTTTTCTCATGGCAGCTCAGACGGGGGCCGTGACGAACACTTCCGTGGCAGGTCGCACTGGCTAGAAATGTGGTCCTGAGGCTGCTCCAGTGCTCTGGAAATGTAGCTCTCCTTAAGGAACGTGCAGGGTGTTGCCCATCACTCGGCATGCACAGAGGGCCTCCGAGGGACTTACCTTTGGGCCTCCATGTTGCTCAGCAGGCCCACAGGGGTCTGGAGGCACTCAGGGATCCTGGAGGGAAAATGATGCACACCCGAGGGGCCTAAGAGTCCTGGAAAGGGTACTTCCTTTAACATAGAGCAGAACAGAGGCTTCCCTGGTGGTGCACTGGTTGACAATCTGCCTGCCAATGCAGGGGACACGGGTTCGAGCCCTGCTCTGGGAGGAATCCACATGCCGCGGGGCAACTGGGCCCGTGAGCCACAACTACTGAGCCTGCGCCTCTGGAACCTGTGCTCCGCGACAAGAGAGGCTGAGATACTGAGAGGCCTATGCACCGCGATGAAGAGTGGCCCCCACTTACCGTAACTGGAGAGAGCCCTAGCACAGAAACGAAGACCCAGTATAGCAATCAATCAATCCATCAATCAATCTTAAAACAACAATAAAAAATATAAAAAATAAAATACAGCAGAACAGCGACTAATACCTCATGGAAACAGCTGCATGCTGCCCTTTCTGCGCGGTTACTCAGGGACTTACCTCGAGGTCAGTACTCACGTTGAGTTTCCCTTTAGCTCCAGAGCGTGGCACGATGAGCTCCACCCCGGCCATCGAAGCATCCGGCTAGCTAGAGAAAACTCATTGTCTTCCCAGAGCCATGTATGCAGAGGCTAGTGGCCTGTCAACAGCAGTCAATTTCAAGTAGCTTCAAGGCAGCATGAATGGAGCTTTCAGGATGGGAAAGCAAGGCTAGTTCCATCAGGCCCCCATTTCCGCTTGCACACGCAGCATACAGCCCTGTGCTTTCTAACAAGTCCAAAGAGACACAGGTTACCCAGTGGTTACTTCGTTGAATCAACTCCTCGAAGCAGGCTGTTCTGCATCTAGCGAACTGCCTCAACCAAGGAAAGCCCCAGCTAGGCCTCCGGGCCCGTGGCTCTTCAAAAGCCTGCAGTGTTATCCGAGGAACTGGGCTTTAGTTGCAGTCGGAACGCAAGCCCACATTCTCCTGGAGGCAGGGTGACTTCAGACAGGGGGTCCCAGATGGAATACGAAGCCGAGTGTTTTCTCAGTGCAGCGCAGACTAGGGCAATGAGTCAGACTTGCACGGCATGTTGGCCCTGCTAGAACGGTGTTCGTGGACCTGTGGGAATGCTGGGGAAGTCAAGCTGTCCCAAGAAAGAGTGCAGTCTGTTGCCCTACACTCGGCATACACAGAGTGGCTCCGAAGGGCTACGGGCCTGGATGTGGCTTAGCAGGCCCATGGGGGCCTGAGGGTACTCAGTGTCCTTGCAGGGAATAGGGTGCCCACGCCAGGCTCCTAGATGTCCTGCAGAGCGTACTGACGTTAAAATGATGCACAGCAGTGGCTACGGCCTCATGGAAACTGCTTCACGCCTCCGCTTCTGCATGGCAATTCAGGGCCTTACCGCGAGGCAAGTGCTCTCGCTGAGGGTCCCGTTAGCGCCACAGCATGGGAGGATGCTGACTTTCTCCTCCAGCAGAGTGACTTCAGGTACGAGGTCCTCGAAGAATGCTAAGCGGAGTGTTTTCTCATGGCAGCTCAGACGGGGGCCGTGACGAACACTTCCGTGGCAGGTCGCACTGGCTAGAAATGTGGTCCTGAGGCTGCTCCAGTGCTCTGGAAATGTAGCTCTCCTTAAGGAACGTGCAGGGTGTTGCCCATCACTCGGCATGCACAGAGGGCCTCCGAGGGACTTACCTTTGGGCCTCCATGTTGCTCAGCAGGCCCACAGGGGTCTGGAGGCACTCAGGGATCCTGGAGGGAAAATGATGCACACCCGAGGGGCCTAAGAGTCCTGGAAAGGGTACTTCCTTTAACATAGAGCAGAACAGAGGCTTCCCTGGTGGTGCACTGGTTGACAATCTGCCTGCCAATGCAGGGGACACGGGTTCGAGCCCTGCTCTGGGAGGAATCCACATGCCGCGGGGCAACTGGGCCCGTGAGCCACAACTACTGAGCCTGCGCCTCTGGAACCTGTGCTCCGCGACAAGAGAGGCTGAGATACTGAGAGGCCTACGCACCGCGATGAAGAGTGGCCCCCACTTACCGTAACTGGAGAGAGCCCTAGCACAGAAACGAAGACCCAGTATAGCAATCAATCAATCCATCAATCAATCTTAAAACAACAATAAAAAATATAAAAAATAAAATACAGCAGAACAGCGACTAATACCTCATGGAAACAGCTGCATGCTGCCCTTTCTGCGCGGTTACTCAGGGACTTACCTCGAGGTCAGTACTCACGTTGAGTTTCCCTTTAGCTCCAGAGCGTGGCACGATGAGCTCCACCCCGGCCATCGAAGCATCCGGCTAGCTAGAGAAAACTCATTGTCTTCCCAGAGCCATGTATGCAGAGGCTAGTGGCCTGTCAACAGCAGTCAATTTCAAGTAGCTTCAAGGCAGCATGAATGGAGCTTTCAGGATGGGAAAGCAAGGCTAGTTCCATCAGGCCCCCATTTCCGCTTGCACACGCAGCATACAGCCCTGTGCTTTCTAACAAGTCCAAAGAGACACAGGTTACCCAGTGGTTACTTCGTTGAATCAACTCCTCGAAGCAGGCTGTTCTGCATCTAGCGAACTGCCTCAACCAAGGAAAGCCCCAGCTAGGCCTCCGGGCCCGTGGCTCTTCAAAAGCCTGCAGTGTTATCCGAGGAACTGGGCTTTACTTGCAGTCGGAACGCAAGCCCACATTCTCCTGGAGGCAGGGTGACTTCAGACAGGGGGTCCCAGATGGAATACGAAGCCGAGTGTTTTCTCAGTGCAGCGCAGACTAGGGCAATGAGTCAGACTTGCACGGCATGTTGGCCCTGCTAGAACGGTGTTCGTGGACCTGTGGGAATGCTGGGGAAGTCAAGCTGTCCCAAGAAAGAGTGCAGTCTGTTGCCCTACACTCGGCATACACAGAGTGGCTCCGAAGGGCTACGGGCCTGGATGTGGCTTAGCAGGCCCATGGGGGCCTGAGGGTACTCAGTGTCCTTGCAGGGAATAGGGTGCCCACGCCAGGCTCCTAGATGTCCTGCAGAGCGTACTGACGTTAAAATGATGCACAGCAGTGGCTACGGCCTCATGGAAACTGCTTCACGCCTCCGCTTCTGCATGGCAATTCAGGGCCTTACCGCGAGGCAAGTGCTCTCGCTGAGGGTCCCGTTAGCGCCACAGCATGGGAGGATGCTGACTTTCTCCTCCAGCAGAGTGACTTCAGGTACGAGGTCCTCGAAGAATGCTAAGCGGAGTGTTTTCTCATGGCAGCTCAGACGGGGGCCGTGACGAACACTTCCGTGGCAGGTCGCACTGGCTAGAAATGTGGTCCTGAGGCTGCTCCAGTGCTCTGGAAATGTAGCTCTCCTTAAGGAACGTGCAGGGTGTTGCCCATCACTCGGCATGCACAGAGGGCCTCCGAGGGACTTACCTTTGGGCCTCCATGTTGCTCAGCAGGCCCACAGGGGTCTGGAGGCACTCAGGGATCCTGGAGGGAAAATGATGCACACCCGAGGGCCCTAAGAGTCCTGGAAAGGGTACTTCCTTTAACATAGAGCAGAACAGAGGCTTCCCTGGTGGTGCACTGGTTGACAATCTGCCTGCCAATGCAGGGGACACGGGTTCGAGCCCTGCTCTGGGAGGAATCCACATGCCGCGGGGCAACTGGGCCCGTGAGCCACAACTACTGAGCCTGCGCCTCTGGAACCTGTGCTCCGCGACAAGAGAGGCTGAGATACTGAGAGGCCTACGCACCGCGATGAAGAGTGGCCCCCACTTACCGTAACTGGAGAGAGCCCTAGCACAGAAACGAAGACCCAGTATAGCAATCAATCAATCCATCAATCAATCTTAAAACAACAATAAAAAATATAAAAAATAAAATACAGCAGAACAGCGACTAATACCTCATGGAAACAGCTGCATGCTGCCCTTTCTGCGCGGTTACTCAGGGACTTACCTCGAGGTCAGTACTCACGTTGAGTTTCCCTTTAGCTCCAGAGCGTGGCACGATGAGCTCCACCCCGGCCATCGAAGCATCCGGCTAGCTAGAGAAAACTCATTGTCTTCCCAGAGCCATGTATGCAGAGGCTAGTGGCCTGTCAACAGCAGTCAATTTCAAGTAGCTTCAAGGCAGCATGAATGGAGCTTTCAGGATGGGAAAGCAAGGCTAGTTCCATCAGGCCCCCATTTCCGCTTGCACACGCAGCATACAGCCCTGTGCTTTCTAACAAGTCCAAAGAGACACAGGTTACCCAGTGGTTACTTCGTTGAATCAACTCCTCGAAGCAGGCTGTTCTGCATCTAGCGAACTGCCTCAACCAAGGAAAGCCCCAGCTAGGCCTCCGGGCCCGTGGCTCTTCAAAAGCCTGCAGTGTTATCCGAGGAACTGGGCTTTAGTTGCAGTCGGAACGCAAGCCCACATTCTCCTGGAGGCAGGGTGACTTCAGACAGGGGGTCCCAGATGGAATACGAAGCCGAGTGTTTTCTCAGTGCAGCGCAGACTAGGGCAATGAGTCAGACTTGCATGGCATGTTGGCCCTGCTAGAACGGTGTTCGTGGACCTGTGGGAATGCTGGGGAAGTCAAGCTGTCCCAAGAAAGAGTGCAGTCTGTTGCCCTACACTCGGCATACACAGAGTGGCTCCGAAGGGCTACGGGCCTGGATGTGGCTTAGCAGGCCCATGGGGGCCTGAGGGTACTCAGTGTCCTTGCAGGGAATAGGGTGCCCACGCCAGGCTCCTAGATGTCCTGCAGAGCGTACTGACGTTAAAATGATGCACAGCAGTGGCTACGGCCTCATGGAAACTGCTTCACGCCTCCGCTTCTGCATGGCAATTCAGGGCCTTACCGCGAGGCAAGTGCTCTCGCTGAGGGTCCCGTTAGCGCCACAGCATGGGAGGATGCTGACTTTCTCCTCCAGCAGAGTGACTTCAGGTACGAGGTCCTCGAAGAATGCTAAGCGGAGTGTTTTCTCATGGCAGCTCAGACGGGGGCCGTGACGAACACTTCCGTGGCAGGTCGCACTGCCTAGAAATGTGGTCCTGAGGCTGCTCCAGTGCTCTGGAAATGTAGCTCTCCTTAAGGAACGTGCAGGGTGTTGCCCATCACTCGGCATGCACAGAGGGCCTCCGAGGGACTTACCTTTGGGCCTCCATGTTGCTCAGCAGGCCCACAGGGGTCTGGAGGCACTCAGGGATCCTGGAGGGAAAATGATGCACACCCGAGGGCCCTAAGAGTCCTGGAAAGGGTACTTCCTTTAACATAGAGCAGAACAGAGGCTTCCCTGGTGGTGCACTGGTTGACAATCTGCCTGCCAATGCAGGGGACACGGGTTCGAGCCCTGCTCTGGGAGGAATCCACATGCCGCGGGGCAACTGGGCCCGTGAGCCACAACTACTGAGCCTGCGCCTCTGGAACCTGTGCTCCGCGACAAGAGAGGCTGAGATACTGAGAGGCCTACGCACCGCGATGAAGAGTGGCCCCCACTTACCGTAACTGGAGAGAGCCCTAGCACAGAAACGAAGACCCAGTATAGCAATCAATCAATCCATCAATCAATCTTAAAACAACAATAAAAAATATAAAAAATAAAATACAGCAGAACAGCGACTAATACCTCATGGAAACAGCTGCATGCTGCCCTTTCTGCGCGGTTACTCAGGGACTTACCTCGAGGTCAGTACTCACGTTGAGTTTCCCTTTAGCTCCAGAGCGTGGCACGATGAGCTCCACCCCGGCCATCGAAGCATCCGGCTAGCTAGAGAAAACTCATTGTCTTCCCAGAGCCATGTATGCAGAGGCTAGTGGCCTGTCAACAGCAGTCAATTTCAAGTAGCTTCAAGGCAGCATGAATGGAGCTTTCAGGATGGGAAAGCAAGGCTAGTTCCATCAGGCCCCCATTTCCGCTTGCACACGCAGCATACAGCCCTGTGCTTTCTAACAAGTCCAAAGAGACACAGGTTACCCAGTGGTTACTTCGTTGAATCAACTCCTCGAAGCAGGCTGTTCTGCATCTAGCGAACTGCCTCAACCAAGGAAAGCCCCAGCTAGGCCTCCGGGCCCGTGGCTCTTCAAAAGCCTGCAGTGTTATCCGAGGAACTGGGCTTTAGTTGCAGTCGGAACGCAAGCCCACATTCTCCTGGAGGCAGGGTGACTTCAGACAGGGGGTCCCAGATGGAATACGAAGCCGAGTGTTTTCTCAGTGCAGCGCAGACTAGGGCAATGAGTCAGACTTGCACGGCATGTTGGCCCTGCTAGAACGGTGTTCGTGGACCTGTGGGAATGCTGGGGAAGTCAAGCTGTCCCAAGAAAGAGTGCAGTCTGTTGCCCTACACTCGGCATACACAGAGTGGCTCCGAAGGGCTACGGGCCTGGATGTGGCTTAGCAGGCCCATGGGGGCCTGAGGGTACTCAGTGTCCTTGCAGGGAATAGGGTGCCCACGCCAGGCTCCTAGATGTCCTGCAGAGCGTACTGACGTTAAAATGATGCACAGCAGTGGCTACGGCCTCATGGAAACTGCTTCACGCCTCCGCTTCTGCATGGCAATTCAGGGCCTTACCGCGAGGCAAGTGCTCTCGCTGAGGGTCCCGTTAGCGCCACAGCATGGGAGGATGCTGACTTTCTCCTCCAGCAGAGTGACTTCAGGTACGAGGTCCTCGAAGAATGCTAAGCGGAGTGTTTTCTCATGGCAGCTCAGACGGGGGCCGTGACGAACACTTCCGTGGCAGGTCGCACTGGCTAGAAATGTGGTCCTGAGGCTGCTCCAGTGCTCTGGAAATGTAGCTCTCCTTAAGGAACGTGCAGGGTGTTGCCCATCACTCGGCATGCACAGAGGGCCTCCGAGGGACTTACCTTTGGGCCTCCATGTTGCTCAGCAGGCCCACAGGGGTCTGGAGGCACTCAGGGATCCTGGAGGGAAAATGATGCACACCCGAGGGGCCTAAGAGTCCTGGAAAGGGTACTTCCTTTAACATAGAGCAGAACAGAGGCTTCCCTGGTGGTGCACTGGTTGACAATCTGCCTGCCAATGCAGGGGACACGGGTTCGAGCCCTGCTCTGGGAGGAATCCACATGCCGCGGGGCAACTGGGCCCGTGAGCCACAACTACTGAGCCTGCGCCTCTGGAACCTGTGCTCCGCGACAAGAGAGGCTGAGATACTGAGAGGCCTACGCACCGCGATGAAGAGTGGCCCCCACTTACCGTAACTGGAGAGAGCCCTAGCACAGAAACGAAGACCCAGTATAGCAATCAATCAATCCATCAATCAATCTTAAAACAACAATAAAAAATATAAAAAATAAAATACAGCAGAACAGCGACTAATACCTCATGGAAACAGCTGCATGCTGCCCTTTCTGCGCGGTTACTCAGGGACTTACCTCGAGGTCAGTACTCACGTTGAGTTTCCCTTTAGCTCCAGAGCGTGGCACGATGAGCTCCACCCCGGCCATCGAAGCATCCGGCTAGCTAGAGAAAACTCATTGTCTTCCCAGAGCCATGTATGCAGAGGCTAGTGGCCTGTTAACAGCAGTCAATTTCAAGTAGCTTCAAGGCAGCATGAATGGAGCTTTCAGGATGGGAAAGCAAGGCTAGTTCCATCAGGCCCCCATTTCCGCTTGCACACGCAGCATACAGCCCTGTGCTTTCTAACAAGTCCAAAGAGACACAGGTTACCCAGTGGTTACTTCGTTGAATCAACTCCTCGAAGCAGGCTGTTCTGCATCTAGCGAACTGCCTCAACCAAGGAAAGCCCCAGCTAGGCCTCCGGGCCCGTGGCTCTTCAAAAGCCTGCAGTGTTATCCGAGGAACTGGGCTTTAGTTGCAGTCGGAACGCAAGCCCACATTCTCCTGGAGGCAGGGTGACTTCAGACAGGGGGTCCCAGATGGAATACGAAGCCGAGTGTTTTCTCAGTGCAGCGCAGACTAGGGCAATGAGTCAGACTTGCACGGCATGTTGGCCCTGCTAGAACGGTGTTCGTGGACCTGTGGGAATGCTGGGGAAGTCAAGCTGTCCCAAGAAAGAGTGCAGTCTGTTGCCCTACACTCGGCATACACAGAGTGGCTCCGAAGGGCTACGGGCCTGGATGTGGCTTAGCAGGCCCATGGGGGCCTGAGGGTACTCAGTGTCCTTGCAGGGAATAGGGTGCCCACGCCAGGCTCCTAGATGTCCTGCAGAGCGTACTGACGTTAAAATGATGCACAGCAGTGGCTACGGCCTCATGGAAACTGCTTCACGCCTCCGCTTCTGCATGGCAATTCAGGGCCTTACCGCGAGGCAAGTGCTCTCGCTGAGGGTCCCGTTAGCGCCACAGCATGGGAGGATGCTGACTTTCTCCTCCAGCAGAGTGACTTCAGGTACGAGGTCCTCGAAGAATGCTAAGCGGAGTGTTTTCTCATGGCAGCTCAGACGGGGGCCGTGACGAACACTTCCGTGGCAGGTCGCACTGGCTAGAAATGTGGTCCTGAGGCTGCTCCAGTGCTCTGGAAATGTAGCTCTCCTTAAGGAACGTGCAGGGTGTTGCCCATCACTCGGCATGCACAGAGGGCCTCCGAGGGACTTACCTTTGGGCCTCCATGTTGCTCAGCAGGCCCACAGGGGTCTGGAGGCACTCAGGGATCCTGGAGGGAAAATGATGCACACCCGAGGGGCCTAAGAGTCCTGGAAAGGGTACTTCCTTTAACATAGAGCAGAACAGAGGCTTCCCTGGTGGTGCACTGGTTGACAATCTGCCTGCCAATGCAGGGGACACGGGTTCGAGCCCTGCTCTGGGAGGAATCCACATGCCGCGGGGCAACTGGGCCCGTGAGCCACAACTACTGAGCCTGCGCCTCTGGAACCTGTGCTCCGCGACAAGAGAGGCTGAGATACTGAGAGGCCTACGCACCGCGATGAAGAGTGGCCCCCACTTACCGTAACTGGAGAGAGCCCTAGCACAGAAACGAAGACCCAGTATAGCAATCAATCAATCCATCAATCAATCTTAAAACAACAATAAAAAATATAAAAAATAAAATACAGCAGAACAGCGACTAATACCTCATGGAAACAGCTGCATGCTGCCCTTTCTGCGCGGTTACTCAGGGACTTACCTCGAGGTCAGTACTCACGTTGAGTTTCCCTTTAGCTCCAGAGCGTGGCACGATGAGCTCCACCCCGGCCATCGAAGCATCCGGCTAGCTAGAGAAAACTCATTGTCTTCCCAGAGCCATGTATGCAGAGGCTAGTGGCCTGTCAACAGCAGTCAATTTCAAGTAGCTTCAAGGCAGCATGAATGGAGCTTTCAGGATGGGAAAGCAAGGCTAGTTCCATCAGGCCCCCATTTCCGCTTGCACACGCAGCATACAGCCCTGTGCTTTCTAACAAGTCCAAAGAGACACAGGTTACCCAGTGGTTACTTCGTTGAATCAACTCCTCGAAGCAGGCTGTTCTGCATCTAGCGAACTGCCTCAACCAAGGAAAGCCCCAGCTAGGCCTCCGGGCCCGTGGCTCTTCAAAAGCCTGCAGTGTTATCCGAGGAACTGGGCTTTAGTTGCAGTCGGAACGCAAGCCCACATTCTCCTGGAGGCAGGGTGACTTCAGACAGGGGGTCCCAGATGGAATACGAAGCCGAGTGTTTTCTCAGTGCAGCGCAGACTAGGGCAATGAGTCAGACTTGCACGGCATGTTGGCCCTGCTAGAACGGTGTTCGTGGACCTGTGGGAATGCTGGGGAAGTCAAGCTGTCCCAAGAAAGAGTGCAGTCTGTTGCCCTACACTCGGCATACACAGAGTGGCTCCGAAGGGCTACGGGCCTGGATGTGGCTTAGCAGGCCCATGGGGGCCTGAGGGTACTCAGTGTCCTTGCAGGGAATAGGGTGCCCACGCCAGGCTCCTAGATGTCCTGCAGAGCGTACTGACGTTAAAATGATGCACAGCAGTGGCTACGGCCTCATGGAAACTGCTTCACGCCTCCGCTTCTGCATGGCAATTCAGGGCCTTACCGCGAGGCAAGTGCTCTCGCTGAGGGTCCCGTTAGCGCCACAGCATGGGAGGATGCTGACTTTCTCCTCCAGCAGAGTGACTTCAGGTACGAGGTCCTCGAAGAATGCTAAGCGGAGTGTTTTCTCATGGCAGCTCAGACGGGGGCCGTGACGAACACTTCCGTGGCAGGTCGCACTGGCTAGAAATGTGGTCCTGAGGCTGCTCCAGTGCTCTGGAAATGTAGCTCTCCTTAAGGAACGTGCAGGGTGTTGCCCATCACTCGGCATGCACAGAGGGCCTCCGAGGGACTTACCTTTGGGCCTCCATGTTGCTCAGCAGGCCCACAGGGGTCTGGAGGCACTCAGGGATCCTGGAGGGAAAATGATGCACACCCGAGGGCCCTAAGAGTCCTGGAAAGGGTACTTCCTTTAACATAGAGCAGAACAGAGGCTTCCCTGGTGGTGCACTGGTTGACAATCTGCCTGCCAATGCAGGGGACACGGGTTCGAGCCCTGCTCTGGGAGGAATCCACATGCCGCGGGGCAACTGGGCCCGTGAGCCACAACTACTGAGCCTGCGCCTCTGGAACCTGTGCTCCGCGACAAGAGAGGCTGAGATACTGAGAGGCCTACGCACCGCGATGAAGAGTGGCCCCCACTTACCGTAACTGGAGAGAGCCCTAGCACAGAAACGAAGACCCAGTATAGCAATCAATCAATCCATCAATCAATCTTAAAACAACAATAAAAAATATAAAAAATAAAATACAGCAGAACAGCGACTAATACCTCATGGAAACAGCTGCATGCTGCCCTTTCTGCGCGGTTACTCAGGGACTTACCTCGAGGTCAGTACTCACGTTGAGTTTCCCTTTAGCTCCAGAGCGTGGCACGATGAGCTCCACCCCGGCCATCGAAGCATCCGGCTAGCTAGAGAAAACTCATTGTCTTCCCAGAGCCATGTATGCAGAGGCTAGTGGCCTGTCAACAGCAGTCAATTTCAAGTAGCTTCAAGGCAGCATGAATGGAGCTTTCAGGATGGGAAAGCAAGGCTAGTTCCATCAGGCCCCCATTTCCGCTTGCACACGCAGCATACAGCCCTGTGCTTTCTAACAAGTCCAAAGAGACACAGGTTACCCAGTGGTTACTTCGTTGAATCAACTCCTCGAAGCAGGCTGTTCTGCATCTAGCGAACTGCCTCAACCAAGGAAAGCCCCAGCTAGGCCTCCGGGCCCGTGGCTCTTCAAAAGCCTGCAGTGTTATCCGAGGAACTGGGCTTTAGTTGCAGTCGGAACGCAAGCCCACATTCTCCTGGAGGCAGGGTGACTTCAGACAGGGGGTCCCAGATGGAATACGAAGCCGAGTGTTTTCTCAGTGCAGCGCAGACTAGGGCAATGAGTCAGACTTGCATGGCATGTTGGCCCTGCTAGAACGGTGTTCGTGGACCTGTGGGAATGCTGGGGAAGTCAAGCTGTCCCAAGAAAGAGTGCAGTCTGTTGCCCTACACTCGGCATACACAGAGTGGCTCCGAAGGGCTACGGGCCTGGATGTGGCTTAGCAGGCCCATGGGGGCCTGAGGGTACTCAGTGTCCTTGCAGGGAATAGGGTGCCCACGCCAGGCTCCTAGATGTCCTGCAGAGCGTACTGACGTTAAAATGATGCACAGCAGTGGCTACGGCCTCATGGAAACTGCTTCACGCCTCCGCTTCTGCATGGCAATTCAGGGCCTTACCGCGAGGCAAGTGCTCTCGCTGAGGGTCCCGTTAGCGCCACAGCATGGGAGGATGCTGACTTTCTCCTCCAGCAGAGTGACTTCAGGTACGAGGTCCTCGAAGAATGCTAAGCGGAGTGTTTTCTCATGGCAGCTCAGACGGGGGCCGTGACGAACACTTCCGTGGCAGGTCGCACTGCCTAGAAATGTGGTCCTGAGGCTGCTCCAGTGCTCTGGAAATGTAGCTCTCCTTAAGGAACGTGCAGGGTGTTGCCCATCACTCGGCATGCACAGAGGGCCTCCGAGGGACTTACCTTTGGGCCTCCATGTTGCTCAGCAGGCCCACAGGGGTCTGGAGGCACTCAGGGATCCTGGAGGGAAAATGATGCACACCCGAGGGCCCTAAGAGTCCTGGAAAGGGTACTTCCTTTAACATAGAGCAGAACAGAGGCTTCCCTGGTGGTGCACTGGTTGACAATCTGCCTGCCAATGCAGGGGACACGGGTTCGAGCCCTGCTCTGGGAGGAATCCACATGCCGCGGGGCAACTGGGCCCGTGAGCCACAACTACTGAGCCTGCGCCTCTGGAACCTGTGCTCCGCGACAAGAGAGGCTGAGATACTGAGAGGCCTACGCACCGCGATGAAGAGTGGCCCCCACTTACCGTAACTGGAGAGAGCCCTAGCACAGAAACGAAGACCCAGTATAGCAATCAATCAATCCATCAATCAATCTTAAAACAACAATAAAAAATATAAAAAATAAAATACAGCAGAACAGCGACTAATACCTCATGGAAACAGCTGCATGCTGCCCTTTCTGCGCGGTTACTCAGGGACTTACCTCGAGGTCAGTACTCACGTTGAGTTTCCCTTTAGCTCCAGAGCGTGGCACGATGAGCTCCACCCCGGCCATCGAAGCATCCGGCTAGCTAGAGAAAACTCATTGTCTTCCCAGAGCCATGTATGCAGAGGCTAGTGGCCTGTCAACAGCAGTCAATTTCAAGTAGCTTCAAGGCAGCATGAATGGAGCTTTCAGGATGGGAAAGCAAGGCTAGTTCCATCAGGCCCCCATTTCCGCTTGCACACGCAGCATACAGCCCTGTGCTTTCTAACAAGTCCAAAGAGACACAGGTTACCCAGTGGTTACTTCGTTGAATCAACTCCTCGAAGCAGGCTGTTCTGCATCTAGCGAACTGCCTCAACCAAGGAAAGCCCCAGCTAGGCCTCCGGGCCCGTGGCTCTTCAAAAGCCTGCAGTGTTATCCGAGGAACTGGGCTTTAGTTGCAGTCGGAACGCAAGCCCACATTCTCCTGGAGGCAGGGTGACTTCAGACAGGGGGTCCCAGATGGAATACGAAGCCGAGTGTTTTCTCAGTGCAGCGCAGACTAGGGCAATGAGTCAGACTTGCACGGCATGTTGGCCCTGCTAGAACGGTGTTCGTGGACCTGTGGGAATGCTGGGGAAGTCAAGCTGTCCCAAGAAAGAGTGCAGTCTGTTGCCCTACACTCGGCATACACAGAGTGGCTCCGAAGGCCTACGGGCCTGGATGTGGCTTAGCAGGCCCATGGGGGCCTGAGGGTACTCAGTGTCCTTGCAGGGAATAGGGTGCCCACGCCAGGCTCCTAGATGTCCTGCAGAGCGTACTGACGTTAAAATGATGCACAGCAGTGGCTACGGCCTCATGGAAACTGCTTCACGCCTCCGCTTCTGCATGGCAATTCAGGGCCTTACCGCGAGGCAAGTGCTCTCGCTGAGGGTCCCGTTAGCGCCACAGCATGGGAGGATGCTGACTTTCTCCTCCAGCAGAGTGACTTCAGGTACGAGGTCCTCGAAGAATGCTAAGCGGAGTGTTTTCTCATGGCAGCTCAGACGGGGGCCGTGACGAACACTTCCGTGGCAGGTCGCACTGCCTAGAAATGTGGTCCTGAGGCTGCTCCAGGGCTCTGGAAATGTAGCTCTCCTTAAGGAACGTGCAGGGTGTTGCCCATCACTCGGCATGCACAGAGGGCCTCCGAGGGACTTACCTTTGGGCCTCCATGTTGCTCAGCAGGCCCACAGGGGTCTGGAGGCACTCAGGGATCCTGGAGGGAAAATGATGCACACCCGAGGGGCCTAAGAGTCCTGGAAAGGGTACTTCCTTTAACATAGAGCAGAACAGAGGCTTCCCTGGTGGTGCACTGGTTGACAATCTGCCTGCCAATGCAGGGGACACGGGTTCGAGCCCTGCTCTGGGAGGAATCCACATGCCGCGGGGCAACTGGGCCCGTGAGCCACAACTACTGAGCCTGCGCCTCTGGAACCTGTGCTCCGCGACAAGAGAGGCTGAGATACTGAGAGGCCTACGCACCGCGATGAAGAGTGGCCCCCACTTACCGTAACTGGAGAGAGCCCTAGCACAGAAACGAAGACCCAGTATAGCAATCAATCAATCCATCAATCAATCTTAAAACAACAATAAAAAATATAAAAAATAAAATACAGCAGAACAGCGACTAATACCTCATGGAAACAGCTGCATGCCGCCCTTTCTGCGCGGTTACTCAGGGACTTACCTCGAGGTCAGTACTCACGTTGAGTTTCCCTTTAGCTCCAGAGCGTGGCACGATGAGCTCCACCCCGGCCATCGAAGCATCCGGCTAGCTAGACAAAACTCATTGTCTTCCCAGAGCCATGTATGCAGAGGCTAGTGGCCTGTTAACAGCAGTCAATTTCAAGTAGCTTCAAGGCAGCATGAATGGAGCTTTCAGGATGGGAAAGCAAGGCTAGTTCCATCAGGCCCCCATTTCCGCTTGCACACGCAGCATACAGCCCTGTGCTTTCTAACAAGTCCAAAGAGACACAGGTTACCCAGTGGTTACTTCGTTGAATCAACTCCTCGAAGCAGGCTGTTCTGCATCTAGCGAACTGCCTCAACCAAGGAAAGCCCCAGCTAGGCCTCCGGGCCCGTGGCTCTTCAAAAGCCTGCAGTGTTATCCGAGGAACTGGGCTTTAGTTGCAGTCGGAACGCAAGCCCACATTCTCCTGGAGGCAGGGTGACTTCAGACAGGGGGTCCCAGATGGAATACGAAGCCGAGTGTTTTCTCAGTGCAGCGCAGACTAGGGCAATGAGTCAGACTTGCACGGCATGTTGGCCCTGCTAGAACGGTGTTCGTGGACCTGTGGGAATGCTGGGGAAGTCAAGCTGTCCCAAGAAAGAGTGCAGTCTGTTGCCCTACACTCGGCATACACAGAGTGGCTCCGAAGGGCTACGGGCCTGGATGTGGCTTAGCAGGCCCATGGGGGCCTGAGGGTACTCAGTGTCCTTGCAGGGAATAGGGTGCCCACGCCAGGCTCCTAGATGTCCTGCAGAGCGTACTGACGTTAAAATGATGCACAGCAGTGGCTACGGCCTCATGGAAACTGCTTCACGCCTCCGCTTCTGCATGGCAATTCAGGGCCTTACCGCGAGGCAAGTGCTCTCGCTGAGGGTCCCGTTAGCGCCACAGCATGGGAGGATGCTGACTTTCTCCTCCAGCAGAGTGACTTCAGGTACGAGGTCCTCGAAGAATGCTAAGCGGAGTGTTTTCTCATGGCAGCTCAGACGGGGGCCGTGACGAACACTTCCGTGGCAGGTCGCACTGGCTAGAAATGTGGTCCTGAGGCTGCTCCAGTGCTCTGGAAATGTAGCTCTCCTTAAGGAACGTGCAGGGTGTTGCCCATCACTCGGCATGCACAGAGGGCCTCCGAGGGACTTACCTTTGGGCCTCCATGTTGCTCAGCAGGCCCACAGGGGTCTGGAGGCACTCAGGGATCCTGGAGGGAAAATGATGCACACCCGAGGGGCCTAAGAGTCCTGGAAAGGGTACTTCCTTTAACATAGAGCAGAACAGAGGCTTCCCTGGTGGTGCACTGGTTGACAATCTGCCTGCCAATGCAGGGGACACGGGTTCGAGCCCTGCTCTGGGAGGAATCCACATGCCGCGGGGCAACTGGGCCCGTGAGCCACAACTACTGAGCCTGCGCCTCTGGAACCTGTGCTCCGCGACAAGAGAGGCTGAGATACTGAGAGGCCTATGCACCGCGATGAAGAGTGGCCCCCACTTACCGTAACTGGAGAGAGCCCTAGCACAGAAACGAAGACCCAGTATAGCAATCAATCAATCCATCAATCAATCTTAAAACAACAATAAAAAATATAAAAAATAAAATACAGCAGAACAGCGACTAATACCTCATGGAAACAGCTGCATGCTGCCCTTTCTGCGCGGTTACTCAGGGACTTACCTCGAGGTCAGTACTCACGTTGAGTTTCCCTTTAGCTCCAGAGCGTGGCACGATGAGCTCCACCCCGGCCATCGAAGCATCCGGCTAGCTAGAGAAAACTCATTGTCTTCCCAGAGCCATGTATGCAGAGGCTAGTGGCCTGTTAACAGCAGTCAATTTCAAGTAGCTTCAAGGCAGCATGAATGGAGCTTTCAGGATGGGAAAGCAAGGCTAGTTCCATCAGGCCCCCATTTCCGCTTGCACACGCAGCATACAGCCCTGTGCTTTCTAACAAGTCCAAAGAGACACAGGTTACCCAGTGGTTACTTCGTTGAATCAACTCCTCGAAGCAGGCTGTTCTGCATCTAGCGAACTGCCTCAACCAAGGAAAGCCCCAGCTAGGCCTCCGGGCCCGTGGCTCTTCAAAAGCCTGCAGTGTTATCCGAGGAACTGGGCTTTAGTTGCAGTCGGAACGCAAGCCCACATTCTCCTGGAGGCAGGGTGACTTCAGACAGGGGGTCCCAGATGGAATACGAAGCCGAGTGTTTTCTCAGTGCAGCGCAGACTAGGGCAATGAGTCAGACTTGCACGGCATGTTGGCCCTGCTAGAACGGTGTTCGTGGACCTGTGGGAATGCTGGGGAAGTCAAGCTGTCCCAAGAAAGAGTGCAGTCTGTTGCCCTACACTCGGCATACACAGAGTGGCTCCGAAGGGCTACGGGCCTGGATGTGGCTTAGCAGGCCCATGGGGGCCTGAGGGTACTCAGTGTCCTTGCAGGGAATAGGGTGCCCACGCCAGGCTCCTAGATGTCCTGCAGAGCGTACTGACGTTAAAATGATGCAGAGCAGTGGCTACGGCCTCATGGAAACTGCTTCACGCCTCCGCTTCTGCATGGCAATTCAGGGCCTTACCGCGAGGCAAGTGCTCTCGCTGAGGGTCCCGTTAGCGCCACAGCATGGGAGGATGCTGACTTTCTCCTCCAGCAGAGTGACTTCAGGTACGAGGTCCTCGAAGAATGCTAAGCGGAGTGTTTTCTCATGGCAGCTCAGACGGGGGCCGTGACGAACACTTCCGTGGCAGGTCGCACTGGCTAGAAATGTGGTCCTGAGGCTGCTCCAGTGCTCTGGAAATGTAGCTCTCCTTAAGGAACGTGCAGGGTGTTGCCCATCACTCGGCATGCACAGAGGGCCTCCGAGGGACTTACCTTTGGGCCTCCATGTTGCTCAGCAGGCCCACAGGGGTCTGGAGGCACTCAGGGATCCTGGAGGGAAAATGATGCACACCCGAGGGGCCTAAGAGTCCTGGAAAGGGTACTTCCTTTAACATAGAGCAGAACAGAGGCTTCCCTGGTGGTGCACTGGTTGACAATCTGCCTGCCAATGCAGGGGACACGGGTTCGAGCCCTGCTCTGGGAGGAATCCACATGCCGCGGGGCAACTGGGCCCGTGAGCCACAACTACTGAGCCTGCGCCTCTGGAACCTGTGCTCCGCGACAAGAGAGGCTGAGATACTGAGAGGCCTATGCACCGCGATGAAGAGTGGCCCCCACTTACCGTAACTGGAGAGAGCCCTAGCACAGAAACGAAGACCCAGTATAGCAATCAATCAATCCATCAATCAATCTTAAAACAACAATAAAAAATATAAAAAATAAAATACAGCAGAACAGCGACTAATACCTCATGGAAACAGCTGCATGCTGCCCTTTCTGCGCGGTTACTCAGGGACTTACCTCGAGGTCAGTACTCACGTTGAGTTTCCCTTTAGCTCCAGAGCGTGGCACGATGAGCTCCACCCCGGCCATCGAAGCATCCGGCTAGCTAGAGAAAACTCATTGTCTTCCCAGAGCCATGTATGCAGAGGCTAGTGGCCTGTTAACAGCAGTCAATTTCAAGTAGCTTCAAGGCAGCATGAATGGAGCTTTCAGGATGGGAAAGCAAGGCTAGTTCCATCAGGCCCCCATTTCCGCTTGCACACGCAGCATACAGCCCTGTGCTTTCTAACAAGTCCAAAGAGACACAGGTTACCCAGTGGTTACTTCGTTGAATCAACTCCTCGAAGCAGGCTGTTCTGCATCTAGCGAACTGCCTCAACCAAGGAAAGCCCCAGCTAGGCCTCCGGGCCCGTGGCTCTTCAAAAGCCTGCAGTGTTATCCGAGGAACTGGGCTTTAGTTGCAGTCGGAACGCAAGCCCACATTCTCCTGGAGGCAGGGTGACTTCAGACAGGGGGTCCCAGATGGAATACGAAGCCGAGTGTTTTCTCAGTGCAGCGCAGACTAGGGCAATGAGTCAGACTTGCACGGCATGTTGGCCCTGCTAGAACGGTGTTCGTGGACCTGTGGGAATGCTGGGGAAGTCAAGCTGTCCCAAGAAAGAGTGCAGTCTGTTGCCCTACACTCGGCATACACAGAGTGGCTCCGAAGGGCTACGGGCCTGGATGTGGCTTAGCAGGCCCATGGGGGCCTGAGGGTACTCAGTGTCCTTGCAGGGAATAGGGTGCCCACGCCAGGCTCCTAGATGTCCTGCAGAGCGTACTGACGTTAAAATGATGCAGAGCAGTGGCTACGGCCTCATGGAAACTGCTTCACGCCTCCGCTTCTGCATGGCAATTCAGGGCCTTACCGCGAGGCAAGTGCTCTCGCTGAGGGTCCCGTTAGCGCCACAGCATGGGAGGATGCTGACTTTCTCCTCCAGCAGAGTGACTTCAGGTACGAGGTCCTCGAAGAATGCTAAGCGGAGTGTTTTCTCATGGCAGCTCAGACGGGGGCCGTGACGAACACTTCCGTGGCAGGTCGCACTGCCTAGAAATGTGGTCCTGAGGCTGCTCCAGTGCTCTGGAAATGTAGCTCTCCTTAAGGAACGTGCAGGGTGTTGCCCATCACTCGGCATGCACAGAGGGCCTCCGAGGGACTTACCTTTGGGCCTCCATGTTGCTCAGCAGGCCCACAGGGGTCTGGAGGCACTCAGGGATCCTGGAGGGAAAATGATGCACACCCGAGGGGCCTAAGAGTCCTGGAAAGGGTACTTCCTTTAACATAGAGCAGAACAGAGGCTTCCCTGGTGGTGCACTGGTTGACAATCTGCCTGCCAATGCAGGGGACACGGGTTCGAGCCCTGCTCTGGGAGGAATCCACATGCCGCGGGGCAACTGGGCCCGTGAGCCACAACTACTGAGCCTGCGCCTCTGGAACCTGTGCTCCGCGACAAGAGAGGCTGAGATACTGAGAGGCCTACGCACCGCGATGAAGAGTGGCCCCCACTTACCGTAACTGGAGAGAGCCCTAGCACAGAAACGAAGACCCAGTATAGCAATCAATCAATCCATCAATCAATCTTAAAACAACAATAAAAAATATAAAAAATAAAATACAGCAGAACAGCGACTAATACCTCATGGAAACAGCTGCATGCTGCCCTTTCTGCGCGGTTACTCAGGGACTTACCTCGAGGTCAGTACTCACGTTGAGTTTCCCTTTAGCTCCAGAGCGTGGCACGATGAGCTCCACCCCGGCCATCGAAGCATCCGGCTAGCTAGAGAAAACTCATTGTCTTCCCAGAGCCATGTATGCAGAGGCTAGTGGCCTGTTAACAGCAGTCAATTTCAAGTAGCTTCAAGGCAGCATGAATGGAGCTTTCAGGATGGGAAAGCAAGGCTAGTTCCATCAGGCCCCCATTTCCGCTTGCACACGCAGCATACAGCCCTGTGCTTTCTAACAAGTCCAAAGAGACACAGGTTACCCAGTGGTTACTTCGTTGAATCAACTCCTCGAAGCAGGCTGTTCTGCATCTAGCGAACTGCCTCAACCAAGGAAAGCCCCAGCTAGGCCTCCGGGCCCGTGGCTCTTCAAAAGCCTGCAGTGTTATCCGAGGAACTGGGCTTTAGTTGCAGTCGGAACGCAAGCCCACATTCTCCTGGAGGCAGGGTGACTTCAGACAGGGGGTCCCAGATGGAATACGAAGCCGAGTGTTTTCTCAGTGCAGCGCAGACTAGGGCAATGAGTCAGACTTGCACGGCATGTTGGCCCTGCTAGAACGGTGTTCGTGGACCTGTGGGAATGCTGGGGAAGTCAAGCTGTCCCAAGAAAGAGTGCAGTCTGTTGCCCTACACTCGGCATACACAGAGTGGCTCCGAAGGGCTACGGGCCTGGATGTGGCTTAGCAGGCCCATGGGGGCCTGAGGGTACTCAGTGTCCTTGCAGGGAATAGGGTGCCCACGCCAGGCTCCTAGATGTCCTGCAGAGCGTACTGACGTTAAAATGATGCAGAGCAGTGGCTACGGCCTCATGGAAACTGCTTCACGCCTCCGCTTCTGCATGGCAATTCAGGGCCTTACCGCGAGGCAAGTGCTCTCGCTGAGGGTCCCGTTAGCGCCACAGCATGGGAGGATGCTGACTTTCTCCTCCAGCAGAGTGACTTCAGGTACGAGGTCCTCGAAGAATGCTAAGCGGAGTGTTTTCTCATGGCAGCTCAGACGGGGGCCGTGACGAACACTTCCGTGGCAGGTCGCACTGCCTAGAAATGTGGTCCTGAGGCTGCTCCAGTGCTCTGGAAATGTAGCTCTCCTTAAGGAACGTGCAGGGTGTTGCCCATCACTCGGCATGCACAGAGGGCCTCCGAGGGACTTACCTTTGGGCCTCCATGTTGCTCAGCAGGCCCACAGGGGTCTGGAGGCACTCAGGGATCCTGGAGGGAAAATGATGCACACCCGAGGGCCCTAAGAGTCCTGGAAAGGGTACTTCCTTTAACATAGAGCAGAACAGAGGCTTCCCTGGTGGTGCACTGGTTGACAATCTGCCTGCCAATGCAGGGGACACGGGTTCGAGCCCTGCTCTGGGAGGAATCCACATGCCGCGGGGCAACTGGGCCCGTGAGCCACAACTACTGAGCCTGCGCCTCTGGAACCTGTGCTCCGCGACAAGAGAGGCTGAGATACTGAGAGGCCTACGCACCGCGATGAAGAGTGGCCCCCACTTACCGTAACTGGAGAGAGCCCTAGCACAGAAACGAAGACCCAGTATAGCAATCAATCAATCCATCAATCAATCTTAAAACAACAATAAAAAATATAAAAAATAAAATACAGCAGAACAGCGACTAATACCTCATGGAAACAGCTGCATGCTGCCCTTTCTGCGCGGTTACTCAGGGACTTACCTCGAGGTCAGTACTCACGTTGAGTTTCCCTTTAGCTCCAGAGCGTGGCACGATGAGCTCCACCCCGGCCATCGAAGCATCCGGCTAGCTAGAGAAAACTCATTGTCTTCCCAGAGCCATGTATGCAGAGGCTAGTGGCCTGTCAACAGCAGTCAATTTCAAGTAGCTTCAAGGCAGCATGAATGGAGCTTTCAGGATGGGAAAGCAAGGCTAGTTCCATCAGGCCCCCATTTCCGCTTGCACACGCAGCATACAGCCCTGTGCTTTCTAACAAGTCCAAAGAGACACAGGTTACCCAGTGGTTACTTCGTTGAATCAACTCCTCGAAGCAGGCTGTTCTGCATCTAGCGAACTGCCTCAACCAAGGAAAGCCCCAGCTAGGCCTCCGGGCCCGTGGCTCTTCAAAAGCCTGCAGTGTTATCCGAGGAACTGGGCTTTAGTTGCAGTCGGAACGCAAGCCCACATTCTCCTGGAGGCAGGGTGACTTCAGACAGGGGGTCCCAGATGGAATACGAAGCCGAGTGTTTTCTCAGTGCAGCGCAGACTAGGGCAATGAGTCAGACTTGCACGGCATGTTGGCCCTGCTAGAACGGTGTTCGTGGACCTGTGGGAATGCTGGGGAAGTCAAGCTGTCCCAAGAAAGAGTGCAGTCTGTTGCCCTACACTCGGCATACACAGAGTGGCTCCGAAGGGCTACGGGCCTGGATGTGGCTTAGCAGGCCCATGGGGGCCTGAGGGTACTCAGTGTCCTTGCAGGGAATAGGGTGCCCACGCCAGGCTCCTAGATGTCCTGCAGAGCGTACTGACGTTAAAATGATGCAGAGCAGTGGCTACGGCCTCATGGAAACTGCTTCACGCCTCCGCTTCTGCATGGCAATTCAGGGCCTTACCGCGAGGCAAGTGCTCTCGCTGAGGGTCCCGTTAGCGCCACAGCATGGGAGGATGCTGACTTTCTCCTCCAGCAGAGTGACTTCAGGTACGAGGTCCTCGAAGAATGCTAAGCGGAGTGTTTTCTCATGGCAGCTCAGACGGGGGCCGTGACGAACACTTCCGTGGCAGGTCGCACTGCCTAGAAATGTGGTCCTGAGGCTGCTCCAGTGCTCTGGAAATGTAGCTCTCCTTAAGGAACGTGCAGGGTGTTGCCCATCACTCGGCATGCACAGAGGGCCTCCGAGGGACTTACCTTTGGGCCTCCATGTTGCTCAGCAGGCCCACAGGGGTCTGGAGGCACTCAGGGATCCTGGAGGGAAAATGATGCACACCCGAGGGCCCTAAGAGTCCTGGAAAGGGTACTTCCTTTAACATAGAGCAGAACAGAGGCTTCCCTGGTGGTGCACTGGTTGACAATCTGCCTGCCAATGCAGGGGACACGGGTTCGAGCCCTGCTCTGGGAGGAATCCACATGCCGCGGGGCAACTGGGCCCGTGAGCCACAACTACTGAGCCTGCGCCTCTGGAACCTGTGCTCCGCGACAAGAGAGGCTGAGATACTGAGAGGCCTACGCACCGCGATGAAGAGTGGCCCCCACTTACCGTAACTGGAGAGAGCCCTAGCACAGAAACGAAGACCCAGTATAGCAATCAATCAATCCATCAATCAATCTTAAAACAACAATAAAAAATATAAAAAATAAAATACAGCAGAACAGCGACTAATACCTCATGGAAACAGCTGCATGCTGCCCTTTCTGCGCGGTTACTCAGGGACTTACCTCGAGGTCAGTACTCACGTTGAGTTTCCCTTTAGCTCCAGAGCGTGGCACGATGAGCTCCACCCCGGCCATCGAAGCATCCGGCTAGCTAGAGAAAACTCATTGTCTTCCCAGAGCCATGTATGCAGAGGCTAGTGGCCTGTCAACAGCAGTCAATTTCAAGTAGCTTCAAGGCAGCATGAATGGAGCTTTCAGGATGGGAAAGCAAGGCTAGTTCCATCAGGCCCCCATTTCCGCTTGCACACGCAGCATACAGCCCTGTGCTTTCTAACAAGTCCAAAGAGACACAGGTTACCCAGTGGTTACTTCGTTGAATCAACTCCTCGAAGCAGGCTGTTCTGCATCTAGCGAACTGCCTCAACCAAGGAAAGCCCCAGCTAGGCCTCCGGGCCCGTGGCTCTTCAAAAGCCTGCAGTGTTATCCGAGGAACTGGGCTTTAGTTGCAGTCGGAACGCAAGCCCACATTCTCCTGGAGGCAGGGTGACTTCAGACAGGGGGTCCCAGATGGAATACGAAGCCGAGTGTTTTCTCAGTGCAGCGCAGACTAGGGCAATGAGTCAGACTTGCACGGCATGTTGGCCCTGCTAGAACGGTGTTCGTGGACCTGTGGGAATGCTGGGGAAGTCAAGCTGTCCCAAGAAAGAGTGCAGTCTGTTGCCCTACACTCGGCATACACAGAGTGGCTCCGAAGGGCTACGGGCCTGGATGTGGCTTAGCAGGCCCATGGGGGCCTGAGGGTACTCAGTGTCCTTGCAGGGAATAGGGTGCCCACGCCAGGCTCCTAGATGTCCTGCAGAGCGTACTGACGTTAAAATGATGCAGAGCAGTGGCTACGGCCTCATGGAAACTGCTTCACGCCTCCGCTTCTGCATGGCAATTCAGGGCCTTACCGCGAGGCAAGTGCTCTCGCTGAGGGTCCCGTTAGCGCCACAGCATGGGAGGATGCTGACTTTCTCCTCCAGCAGAGTGACTTCAGGTACGAGGTCCTCGAAGAATGCTAAGCGGAGTGTTTTCTCATGGCAGCTCAGACGGGGGCCGTGACGAACACTTCCGTGGCAGGTCGCACTGGCTAGAAATGTGGTCCTGAGGCTGCTCCAGTGCTCTGGAAATGTAGCTCTCCTTAAGGAACGTGCAGGGTGTTGCCCATCACTCGGCATGCACAGAGGGCCTCCGAGGGACTTACCTTTGGGCCTCCATGTTGCTCAGCAGGCCCACAGGGGTCTGGAGGCACTCAGGGATCCTGGAGGGAAAATGATGCACACCCGAGGGCCCTAAGAGTCCTGGAAAGGGTACTTCCTTTAACATAGAGCAGAACAGAGGCTTCCCTGGTGGTGCACTGGTTGACAATCTGCCTGCCAATGCAGGGGACACGGGTTCGAGCCCTGCTCTGGGAGGAATCCACATGCCGCGGGGCAACTGGGCCCGTGAGCCACAACTACTGAGCCTGCGCCTCTGGAACCTGTGCTCCGCGACAAGAGAGGCTGAGATACTGAGAGGCCTACGCACCGCGATGAAGAGTGGCCCCCACTTACCGTAACTGGAGAGAGCCCTAGCACAGAAACGAAGACCCAGTATAGCAATCAATCAATCCATCAATCAATCTTAAAACAACAATAAAAAATATAAAAAATAAAATACAGCAGAACAGCGACTAATACCTCATGGAAACAGCTGCATGCTGCCCTTTCTGCGCGGTTACTCAGGGACTTACCTCGAGGTCAGTACTCACGTTGAGTTTCCCTTTAGCTCCAGAGCGTGGCACGATGAGCTCCACCCCGGCCATCGAAGCATCCGGCTAGCTAGAGAAAACTCATTGTCTTCCCAGAGCCATGTATGCAGAGGCTAGTGGCCTGTCAACAGCAGTCAATTTCAAGTAGCTTCAAGGCAGCATGAATGGAGCTTTCAGGATGGGAAAGCAAGGCTAGTTCCATCAGGCCCCCATTTCCGCTTGCACACGCAGCATACAGCCCTGTGCTTTCTAACAAGTCCAAAGAGACACAGGTTACCCAGTGGTTACTTCGTTGAATCAACTCCTCGAAGCAGGCTGTTCTGCATCTAGCGAACTGCCTCAACCAAGGAAAGCCCCAGCTAGGCCTCCGGGCCCGTGGCTCTTCAAAAGCCTGCAGTGTTATCCGAGGAACTGGGCTTTAGTTGCAGTCGGAACGCAAGCCCACATTCTCCTGGAGGCAGGGTGACTTCAGACAGGGGGTCCCAGATGGAATACGAAGCCGAGTGTTTTCTCAGTGCAGCGCAGACTAGGGCAATGAGTCAGACTTGCACGGCATGTTGGCCCTGCTAGAACGGTGTTCGTGGACCTGTGGGAATGCTGGGGAAGTCAAGCTGTCCCAAGAAAGAGTGCAGTCTGTTGCCCTACACTCGGCATACACAGAGTGGCTCCGAAGGGCTACGGGCCTGGATGTGGCTTAGCAGGCCCATGGGGGCCTGAGGGTACTCAGTGTCCTTGCAGGGAATAGGGTGCCCACGCCAGGCTCCTAGATGTCCTGCAGAGCGTACTGACGTTAAAATGATGCAGAGCAGTGGCTACGGCCTCATGGAAACTGCTTCACGCCTCCGCTTCTGCATGGCAATTCAGGGCCTTACCGCGAGGCAAGTGCTCTCGCTGAGGGTCCCGTTAGCGCCACAGCATGGGAGGATGCTGACTTTCTCCTCCAGCAGAGTGACTTCAGGTACGAGGTCCTCGAAGAATGCTAAGCGGAGTGTTTTCTCATGGCAGCTCAGACGGGGGCCGTGACGAACACTTCCGTGGCAGGTCGCACTGGCTAGAAATGTGGTCCTGAGGCTGCTCCAGTGCTCTGGAAATGTAGCTCTCCTTAAGGAACGTGCAGGGTGTTGCCCATCACTCGGCATGCACAGAGGGCCTCTGAGGGACTTACCTTTGGGCCTCCATGTTGCTCAGCAGGCCCACAGGGGTCTGGAGGCACTCAGGGATCCTGGAGGGAAAATGATGCACACTCGAGGGGCCTAAGAGTCCTGGAAAGGGTACTTCCTTTAACATAGAGCAGAACAGAGGCTTCCCTGGTGGTGCACTGGTTGACAACCTGCCTGCCAATGCAGGGGACACGGGTTCGAGCCCTGCTCTGGGAGGAATCCACATGCCGCGGGGCAACTGGGCCCGTGAGCCACAACTACTGAGCCTGCGCCTCTGGAACCTGTGCTCCGCGACAAGAGAGGCTGAGATACTGAGAGGCCTACGCACCGCGATGAAGAGTGGCCCCCACTTACCGTAACTGGAGAGAGCCCTAGCACAGAAACGAAGACCCAGTATAGCAATCAATCAATCCATCAATCAATCTTAAAACAACAATAAAAAATATAAAAAATAAAATACAGCAGAACAGCGACTAATACCTCATGGAAACAGCTGCATGCTGCCCTTTCTGCACGGTTACTCAGGGACTTACCTCGAGGTCAGTACTCACGTTGAGTTTCCCTTTAGCTCCAGAGCGTGGCACGATGAGCTCCACCCCGGCCATCGAAGCATCCGGCTAGCTAGAGAAAACTCATTGTCTTCCCAGAGCCATGTATGCAGAGGCTAGTGGCCTGTCAACAGCAGTCAATTTCAAGTAGCTTCAAGGCAGCATGAATGGAGCTTTCAGGATGGGAAAGCAAGGCTAGTTCCATCAGGCCCCCATTTCCGCTTGCACACGCAGCATACAGCCCTGTGCTTTCTAACAAGTCCAAAGAGACACAGGTTACCCAGTGGTTACTTCGTTGAATCAACTCCTCGAAGCAGGCTGTTCTGCATCTAGCGAACTGCCTCAACCAAGGAAAGCCCCAGCTAGGCCTCCGGGCCCGTGGCTCTTCAAAAGCCTGCAGTGTTATCCGAGGAACTGGGCTTTAGTTGCAGTCGGAACGCAAGCCCACATTCTCCTGGAGGCAGGGTGACTTCAGACAGGGGGTCCCAGATGGAATACGAAGCCGAGTGTTTTCTCAGTGCAGCGCAGACTAGGGCAATGAGTCAGACTTGCACGGCATGTTGGCCCTGCTAGAACGGTGTTCGTGGACCTGTGGGAATGCTGGGGAAGTCAAGCTGTCCCAAGAAAGAGTGCAGTCTGTTGCCCTACACTCGGCATACACAGAGTGGCTCCGAAGGGCTACGGGCCTGGATGTGGCTTAGCAGGCCCATGGGGGCCTGAGGGTACTCAGTGTCCTTGCAGGGAATAGGGTGCCCACGCCAGGCTCCTAGATGTCCTGCAGAGCGTACTGACGTTAAAATGATGCACAGCAGTGGCTACGGCCTCATGGAAACTGCTTCACGCCTCCGCTTCTGCATGGCAATTCAGGGCCTTACCGCGAGGCAAGTGCTCTCGCTGAGGGTCCCGTTAGCGCCACAGCATGGGAGGATGCTGACTTTCTCCTCCAGCAGAGTGACTTCAGGTACGAGGTCCTCGAAGAATGCTAAGCGGAGTGTTTTCTCATGGCAGCTCAGACGGGGGCCGTGACGAACACTTCCGTGGCAGGTCGCACTGGCTAGAAATGTGGTCCTGAGGCTGCTCCAGTGCTCTGGAAATGTAGCTCTCCTTAAGGAACGTGCAGGGTGTTGCCCATCACTCGGCATGCACAGAGGGCCTCCGAGGGACTTACCTTTGGGCCTCCATGTTGCTCAGCAGGCCCACAGGGGTCTGGAGGCACTCAGGGATCCTGGAGGGAAAATGATGCACACCCGAGGGGCCTAAGAGTCCTGGAAAGGGTACTTCCTTTAACATAGAGCAGAACAGAGGCTTCCCTGGTGGTGCACTGGTTGACAATCTGCCTGCCAATGCAGGGGACACGGGTTCGAGCCCTGCTCTGGGAGGAATCCACATGCCGCGGGGCAACTGGGCCCGTGAGCCACAACTACTGAGCCTGCGCCTCTGGAACCTGTGCTCCGCGACAAGAGAGGCTGAGATACTGAGAGGCCTACGCACCGCGATGAAGAGTGGCCCCCACTTACCGTAACTGGAGAGAGCCCTAGCACAGAAACGAAGACCCAGTATAGCAATCAATCAATCCATCAATCAATCTTAAAACAACAATAAAAAATATAAAAAATAAAATACAGCAGAACAGCGACTAATACCTCATGGAAACAGCTGCATGCTGCCCTTTCTGCGCGGTTACTCAGGGACTTACCTCGAGGTCAGTACTCACGTTGAGTTTCCCTTTAGCTCCAGAGCGTGGCACGATGAGCTCCACCCCGGCCATCGAAGCATCCGGCTAGCTAGAGAAAACTCATTGTCTTCCCAGAGCCATGTATGCAGAGGCTAGTGGCCTGTCAACAGCAGTCAATTTCAAGTAGCTTCAAGGCAGCATGAATGGAGCTTTCAGGATGGGAAAGCAAGGCTAGTTCCATCAGGCCCCCATTTCCGCTTGCACACGCAGCATACAGCCCTGTGCTTTCTAACAAGTCCAAAGAGACACAGGTTACCCAGTGGTTACTTCGTTGAATCAACTCCTCGAAGCAGGCTGTTCTGCATCTAGCGAACTGCCTCAACCAAGGAAAGCCCCAGCTAGGCCTCCGGGCCCGTGGCTCTTCAAAAGCCTGCAGTGTTATCCGAGGAACTGGGCTTTAGTTGCAGTCGGAACGCAAGCCCACATTCTCCTGGAGGCAGGGTGACTTCAGACAGGGGGTCCCAGATGGAATACGAAGCCGAGTGTTTTCTCAGTGCAGCGCAGACTAGGGCAATGAGTCAGACTTGCACGGCATGTTGGCCCTGCTAGAACGGTGTTCGTGGACCTGTGGGAATGCTGGGGAAGTCAAGCTGTCCCAAGAAAGAGTGCAGTCTGTTGCCCTACACTCGGCATACACAGAGTGGCTCCGAAGGGCTACGGGCCTGGATGTGGCTTAGCAGGCCCATGGGGGCCTGAGGGTACTCAGTGTCCTTGCAGGGAATAGGGTGCCCACGCCAGGCTCCTAGATGTCCTGCAGAGCGTACTGACGTTAAAATGATGCACAGCAGTGGCTACGGCCTCATGGAAACTGCTTCACGCCTCCGCTTCTGCATGGCAATTCAGGGCCTTACCGCGAGGCAAGTGCTCTCGCTGAGGGTCCCGTTAGCGCCACAGCATGGGAGGATGCTGACTTTCTCCTCCAGCAGAGTGACTTCAGGTACGAGGTCCTCGAAGAATGCTAAGCGGAGTGTTTTCTCATGGCAGCTCAGACGGGGGCCGTGACGAACACTTCCGTGGCAGGTCGCACTGCCTAGAAATGTGGTCCTGAGGCTGCTCCAGTGCTCTGGAAATGTAGCTCTCCTTAAGGAACGTGCAGGGTGTTGCCCATCACTCGGCATGCACAGAGGGCCTCCGAGGGACTTACCTTTGGGCCTCCATGTTGCTCAGCAGGCCCACAGGGGTCTGGAGGCACTCAGGGATCCTGGAGGGAAAATGATGCACACCCGAGGGGCCTAAGAGTCCTGGAAAGGGTACTTCCTTTAACATAGAGCAGAACAGAGGCTTCCCTGGTGGTGCACTGGTTGACAATCTGCCTGCCAATGCAGGGGACACGGGTTCGAGCCCTGCTCTGGGAGGAATCCACATGCCGCGGGGCAACTGGGCCCGTGAGCCACAACTACTGAGCCTGCGCCTCTGGAACCTGTGCTCCGCGACAAGAGAGGCTGAGATACTGAGAGGCCTACGCACCGCGATGAAGAGTGGCCCCCACTTACCGTAACTGGAGAGAGCCCTAGCACAGAAACGAAGACCCAGTATAGCAATCAATCAATCCATCAATCAATCTTAAAACAACAATAAAAAATATAAAAAATAAAATACAGCAGAACAGCGACTAATACCTCATGGAAACAGCTGCATGCTGCCCTTTCTGCGCGGTTACTCAGGGACTTACCTCGAGGTCAGTACTCACGTTGAGTTTCCCTTTAGCTCCAGAGCGTGGCACGATGAGCTCCACCCCGGCCATCGAAGCATCCGGCTAGCTAGAGAAAACTCATTGTCTTCCCAGAGCCATGTATGCAGAGGCTAGTGGCCTGTCAGCAGCAGTCAATTTCAAGTAGCTTCAAGGCAGCATGAATGGAGCTTTCAGGATGGGAAAGCAAGGCTAGTTCCATCAGGCCCCCATTTCCGCTTGCACACGCAGCATACAGCCCTGTGCTTTCTAACAAGTCCAAAGAGACACAGGTTACCCAGTGGTTACTTCGTTGAATCAACTCCTCGAAGCAGGCTGTTCTGCATCTAGCGAACTGCCTCAACCAAGGAAAGCCCCAGCTAGGCCTCCGGGCCCGTGGCTCTTCAAAAGCCTGCAGTGTTATCCGAGGAACTGGGCTTTAGTTGCAGTCGGAACGCAAGCCCACATTCTCCTGGAGGCAGGGTGACTTCAGACAGGGGGTCCCAGATGGAATACGAAGCCGAGTGTTTTCTCAGTGCAGCGCAGACTAGGGCAATGAGTCAGACTTGCACGGCATGTTGGCCCTGCTAGAACGGTGTTCGTGGACCTGTGGGAATGCTGGGGAAGTCAAGCTGTCCCAAGAAAGAGTGCAGTCTGTTGCCCTACACTCGGCATACACAGAGTGGCTCCGAAGGGCTACGGGCCTGGATGTGGCTTAGCAGGCCCATGGGGGCCTGAGGGTACTCAGTGTCCTTGCAGGGAATAGGGTGCCCACGCCAGGCTCCTAGATGTCCTGCAGAGCGTACTGACGTTAAAATGATGCACAGCAGTGGCTACGGCCTCATGGAAACTGCTTCACGCCTCCGCTTCTGCATGGCAATTCAGGGCCTTACCGCGAGGCAAGTGCTCTCGCTGAGGGTCCCGTTAGCGCCACAGCATGGGAGGATGCTGACTTTCTCCTCCAGCAGAGTGACTTCAGGTACGAGGTCCTCGAAGAATGCTAAGCGGAGTGTTTTCTCATGGCAGCTCAGACGGGGGCCGTGACGAACACTTCCGTGGCAGGTCGCACTGGCTAGAAATGTGGTCCTGAGGCTGCTCCAGTGCTCTGGAAATGTAGCTCTCCTTAAGGAACGTGCAGGGTGTTGCCCATCACTCGGCATGCACAGAGGGCCTCCGAGGGACTTACCTTTGGGCCTCCATGTTGCTCAGCAGGCCCACAGGGGTCTGGAGGCACTCAGGGATCCTGGAGGGAAAATGATGCACACCCGAGGGGCCTAAGAGTCCTGGAAAGGGTACTTCCTTTAACATAGAGCAGAACAGAGGCTTCCCTGGTGGTGCACTGGTTGACAATCTGCCTGCCAATGCAGGGGACACGGGTTCGAGCCCTGCTCTGGGAGGAATCCACATGCCGCGGGGCAACTGGGCCCGTGAGCCACAACTACTGAGCCTGCGCCTCTGGAACCTGTGCTCCGCGACAAGAGAGGCTGAGATACTGAGAGGCCTACGCACCGCGATGAAGAGTGGCCCCCACTTACCGTAACTGGAGAGAGCCCTAGCACAGAAACGAAGACCCAGTATAGCAATCAATCAATCCATCAATCAATCTTAAAACAACAATAAAAAATATAAAAAATAAAATACAGCAGAACAGCGACTAATACCTCATGGAAACAGCTGCATGCTGCCCTTTCTGCGCGGTTACTCAGGGACTTACCTCGAGGTCAGTACTCACGTTGAGTTTCCCTTTAGCTCCAGAGCGTGGCACGATGAGCTCCACCCCGGCCATCGAAGCATCCGGCTAGCTAGAGAAAACTCATTGTCTTCCCAGAGCCATGTATGCAGAGGCTAGTGGCCTGTCAACAGCAGTCAATTTCAAGTAGCTTCAAGGCAGCATGAATGGAGCTTTCAGGATGGGAAAGCAAGGCTAGTTCCATCAGGCCCCCATTTCCGCTTGCACACGCAGCATACAGCCCTGTGCTTTCTAACAAGTCCAAAGAGACACAGGTTACCCAGTGGTTACTTCGTTGAATCAACTCCTCGAAGCAGGCTGTTCTGCATCTAGCGAACTGCCTCAACCAAGGAAAGCCCCAGCTAGGCCTCCGGGCCCGTGGCTCTTCAAAAGCCTGCAGTGTTATCCGAGGAACTGGGCTTTAGTTGCAGTCGGAACGCAAGCCCACATTCTCCTGGAGGCAGGGTGACTTCAGACAGGGGGTCCCAGATGGAATACGAAGCCGAGTGTTTTCTCAGTGCAGCGCAGACTAGGGCAATGAGTCAGACTTGCACGGCATGTTGGCCCTGCTAGAACGGTGTTCGTGGACCTGTGGGAATGCTGGGGAAGTCAAGCTGTCCCAAGAAAGAGTGCAGTCTGTTGCCCTACACTCGGCATACACAGAGTGGCTCCGAAGGGCTACGGGCCTGGATGTGGCTTAGCAGGCCCATGGGGGCCTGAGGGTACTCAGTGTCCTTGCAGGGAATAGGGTGCCCACGCCAGGCTCCTAGATGTCCTGCAGAGCGTACTGACGTTAAAATGATGCAGAGCAGTGGCTACGGCCTCATGGAAACTGCTTCACGCCTCCGCTTCTGCATGGCAATTCAGGGCCTTACCGCGAGGCAAGTGCTCTCGCTGAGGGTCCCGTTAGCGCCACAGCATGGGAGGATGCTGACTTTCTCCTCCAGCAGAGTGACTTCAGGTACGAGGTCCTCGAAGAATGCTAAGCGGAGTGTTTTCTCATGGCAGCTCAGACGGGGGCCGTGACGAACACTTCCGTGGCAGGTCGCACTGGCTAGAAATGTGGTCCTGAGGCTGCTCCAGTGCTCTGGAAATGTAGCTCTCCTTAAGGAACGTGCAGGGTGTTGCCCATCACTCGGCATGCACAGAGGGCCTCCGAGGGACTTACCTTTGGGCCTCCATGTTGCTCAGCAGGCCCACAGGGGTCTGGAGGCACTCAGGGATCCTGGAGGGAAAATGATGCACACCCGAGGGGCCTAAGAGTCCTGGAAAGGGTACTTCCTTTAACATAGAGCAGAACAGAGGCTTCCCTGGTGGTGCACTGGTTGACAATCTGCCTGCCAATGCAGGGGACACGGGTTCGAGCCCTGCTCTGGGAGGAATCCACATGCCGCGGGGCAACTGGGCCCGTGAGCCACAACTACTGAGCCTGCGCCTCTGGAACCTGTGCTCCGCGACAAGAGAGGCTGAGATACTGAGAGGCCTACGCACCGCGATGAAGAGTGGCCCCCACTTACCGTAACTGGAGAGAGCCCTAGCACAGAAACGAAGACCCAGTATAGCAATCAATCAATCCATCAATCAATCTTAAAACAACAATAAAAAATATAAAAAATAAAATACAGCAGAACAGCGACTAATACCTCATGGAAACAGCTGCATGCTGCCCTTTCTGCGCGGTTACTCAGGGACTTACCTCGAGGTCAGTACTCACGTTGAGTTTCCCTTTAGCTCCAGAGCGTGGCACGATGAGCTCCACCCCGGCCATCGAAGCATCCGGCTAGCTAGAGAAAACTCATTGTCTTCCCAGAGCCATGTATGCAGAGGCTAGTGGCCTGTCAACAGCAGTCAATTTCAAGTAGCTTCAAGGCAGCATGAATGGAGCTTTCAGGATGGGAAAGCAAGGCTAGTTCCATCAGGCCCCCATTTCCGCTTGCACACGCAGCATACAGCCCTGTGCTTTCTAACAAGTCCAAAGAGACACAGGTTACCCAGTGGTTACTTCGTTGAATCAACTCCTCGAAGCAGGCTGTTCTGCATCTAGCGAACTGCCTCAACCAAGGAAAGCCCCAGCTAGGCCTCCGGGCCCGTGGCTCTTCAAAAGCCTGCAGTGTTATCCGAGGAACTGGGCTTTAGTTGCAGTCGGAACGCAAGCCCACATTCTCCTGGAGGCAGGGTGACTTCAGACAGGGGGTCCCAGATGGAATACGAAGCCGAGTGTTTTCTCAGTGCAGCGCAGACTAGGGCAATGAGTCAGACTTGCACGGCATGTTGGCCCTGCTAGAACGGTGTTCGTGGACCTGTGGGAATGCTGGGGAAGTCAAGCTGTCCCAAGAAAGAGTGCAGTCTGTTGCCCTACACTCGGCATACACAGAGTGGCTCCGAAGGGCTACGGGCCTGGATGTGGCTTAGCAGGCCCATGGGGGCCTGAGGGTACTCAGTGTCCTTGCAGGGAATAGGGTGCCCACGCCAGGCTCCTAGATGTCCTGCAGAGCGTACTGACGTTAAAATGATGCAGAGCAGTGGCTACGGCCTCATGGAAACTGCTTCACGCCTCCGCTTCTGCATGGCAATTCAGGGCCTTACCGCGAGGCAAGTGCTCTCGCTGAGGGTCCCGTTAGCGCCACAGCATGGGAGGATGCTGACTTTCTCCTCCAGCAGAGTGACTTCAGGTACGAGGTCCTCGAAGAATGCTAAGCGGAGTGTTTTCTCATGGCAGCTCAGACGGGGGCCGTGACGAACACTTCCGTGGCAGGTCGCACTGGCTAGAAATGTGGTCCTGAGGCTGCTCCAGTGCTCTGGAAATGTAGCTCTCCTTAAGGAACGTGCAGGGTGTTGCCCATCACTCGGCATGCACAGAGGGCCTCCGAGGGACTTACCTTTGGGCCTCCATGTTGCTCAGCAGGCCCACAGGGGTCTGGAGGCACTCAGGGATCCTGGAGGGAAAATGATGCACACCCGAGGGGCCTAAGAGTCCTGGAAAGGGTACTTCCTTTAACATAGAGCAGAACAGAGGCTTCCCTGGTGGTGCACTGGTTGACAATCTGCCTGCCAATGCAGGGGACACGGGTTCGAGCCCTGCTCTGGGAGGAATCCACATGCCGCGGGGCAACTGGGCCCGTGAGCCACAACTACTGAGCCTGCGCCTCTGGAACCTGTGCTCCGCGACAAGAGAGGCTGAGATACTGAGAGGCCTACGCACCGCGATGAAGAGTGGCCCCCACTTACCGTAACTGGAGAGAGCCCTAGCACAGAAACGAAGACCCAGTATAGCAATCAATCAATCCATCAATCAATCTTAAAACAACAATAAAAAATATAAAAAATAAAATACAGCAGAACAGCGACTAATACCTCATGGAAACAGCTGCATGCTGCCCTTTCTGCGCGGTTACTCAGGGACTTACCTCGAGGTCAGTACTCACGTTGAGTTTCCCTTTAGCTCCAGAGCGTGGCACGATGAGCTCCACCCCGGCCATCGAAGCATCCGGCTAGCTAGAGAAAACTCATTGTCTTCCCAGAGCCATGTATGCAGAGGCTAGTGGCCTGTCAACAGCAGTCAATTTCAAGTAGCTTCAAGGCAGCATGAATGGAGCTTTCAGGATGGGAAAGCAAGGCTAGTTCCATCAGGCCCCCATTTCCGCTTGCACACGCAGCATACAGCCCTGTGCTTTCTAACAAGTCCAAAGAGACACAGGTTACCCAGTGGTTACTTCGTTGAATCAACTCCTCGAAGCAGGCTGTTCTGCATCTAGCGAACTGCCTCAACCAAGGAAAGCCCCAGCTAGGCCTCCGGGCCCGTGGCTCTTCAAAAGCCTGCAGTGTTATCCGAGGAACTGGGCTTTAGTTGCAGTCGGAACGCAAGCCCACATTCTCCTGGAGGCAGGGTGACTTCAGACAGGGGGTCCCAGATGGAATACGAAGCCGAGTGTTTTCTCAGTGCAGCGCAGACTAGGGCAATGAGTCAGACTTGCACGGCATGTTGGCCCTGCTAGAACGGTGTTCGTGGACCTGTGGGAATGCTGGGGAAGTCAAGCTGTCCCAAGAAAGAGTGCAGTCTGTTGCCCTACACTCGGCATACACAGAGTGGCTCCGAAGGGCTACGGGCCTGGATGTGGCTTAGCAGGCCCATGGGGGCCTGAGGGTACTCAGTGTCCTTGCAGGGAATAGGGTGCCCACGCCAGGCTCCTAGATGTCCTGCAGAGCGTACTGACGTTAAAATGATGCAGAGCAGTGGCTACGGCCTCATGGAAACTGCTTCACGCCTCCGCTTCTGCATGGCAATTCAGGGCCTTACCGCGAGGCAAGTGCTCTCGCTGAGGGTCCCGTTAGCGCCACAGCATGGGAGGATGCTGACTTTCTCCTCCAGCAGAGTGACTTCAGGTACGAGGTCCTCGAAGAATGCTAAGCGGAGTGTTTTCTCATGGCAGCTCAGACGGGGGCCGTGACGAACACTTCCGTGGCAGGTCGCACTGGCTAGAAATGTGGTCCTGAGGCTGCTCCAGGGCTCTGGAAATGTAGCTCTCCTTAAGGAACGTGCAGGGTGTTGCCCATCACTCGGCATGCACAGAGGGCCTCCGAGGGACTTACCTTTGGGCCTCCATGTTGCTCAGCAGGCCCACAGGGGTCTGGAGGCACTCAGGGATCCTGGAGGGAAAATGATGCACACCCGAGGGGCCTAAGAGTCCTGGAAAGGGTACTTCCTTTAACATAGAGCAGAACAGAGGCTTCCCTGGTGGTGCACTGGTTGACAATCTGCCTGCCAATGCAGGGGACACGGGTTCGAGCCCTGCTCTGGGAGGAATCCACATGCCGCGGGGCAACTGGGCCCGTGAGCCACAACTACTGAGCCTGCGCCTCTGGAACCTGTGCTCCGCGACAAGAGAGGCTGAGATACTGAGAGGCCTACGCACCGCGATGAAGAGTGGCCCCCACTTACCGTAACTGGAGAGAGCCCTAGCACAGAAACGAAGACCCAGTATAGCAATCAATCAATCCATCAATCAATCTTAAAACAACAATAAAAACTATAAAAAATAAAATACAGCAGAACAGCGACTAATACCTCATGGAAACAGCTGCATGCTGCCCTTTCTGCACGGTTACTCAGGGACTTACCTCGAGGTCAGTACTCACGTTGAGTTTCCCTTTAGCTCCAGAGCGTGGCACGATGAGCTCCACCCCGGCCATCGAAGCATCCGGCTAGCTAGAGAAAACTCATTGTCTTCCCAGAGCCATGTATGCAGAGGCTAGTGGCCTGTCAACAGCAGTCAATTTCAAGTAGCTTCAAGGCAGCATGAATGGAGCTTTCAGGATGGGAAAGCAAGGCTAGTTCCATCAGGCCCCCATTTCCGCTTGCACACGCAGCATACAGCCCTGTGCTTTCTAACAAGTCCAAAGAGACACAGGTTACCCAGTGGTTACTTCGTTGAATCAACTCCTCGAAGCAGGCTGTTCTGCATCTAGCGAACTGCCTCAACCAAGGAAAGCCCCAGCTAGGCCTCCGGGCCCGTGGCTCTTCAAAAGCCTGCAGTGTTATCCGAGGAACTGGGCTTTAGTTGCAGTCGGAACGCAAGCCCACATTCTCCTGGAGGCAGGGTGACTTCAGACAGGGGGTCCCAGATGGAATACGAAGCCGAGTGTTTTCTCAGTGCAGCGCAGACTAGGGCAATGAGTCAGACTTGCACGGCATGTTGGCCCTGCTAGAACGGTGTTCGTGGACCTGTGGGAATGCTGGGGAAGTCAAGCTGTCCCAAGAAAGAGTGCAGTCTGTTGCCCTACACTCGGCATACACAGAGTGGCTCCGAAGGGCTACGGGCCTGGATGTGGCTTAGCAGGCCCATGGGGGCCTGAGGGTACTCAGTGTCCTTGCAGGGAATAGGGTGCCCACGCCAGGCTCCTAGATGTCCTGCAGAGCGTACTGACGTTAAAATGATGCAGAGCAGTGGCTACGGCCTCATGGAAACTGCTTCACGCCTCCGCTTCTGCATGGCAATTCAGGGCCTTACCGCGAGGCAAGTGCTCTCGCTGAGGGTCCCGTTAGCGCCACAGCATGGGAGGATGCTGACTTTCTCCTCCAGCAGAGTGACTTCAGGTACGAGGTCCTCGAAGAATGCTAAGCGGAGTGTTTTCTCATGGCAGCTCAGACGGGGGCCGTGACGAACACTTCCGTGGCAGGTCGCACTGGCTAGAAATGTGGTCCTGAGGCTGCTCCAGTGCTCTGGAAATGTAGCTCTCCTTAAGGAACGTGCAGGGTGTTGCCCATCACTCGGCATGCACAGAGGGCCTCCGAGGGACTTACCTTTGGGCCTCCATGTTGCTCAGCAGGCCCACAGGGGTCTGGAGGCACTCAGGGATCCTGGAGGGAAAATGATGCACACCCGAGGGCCCTAAGAGTCCTGGAAAGGGTACTTCCTTTAACATAGAGCAGAACAGAGGCTTCCCTGGTGGTGCACTGGTTGACAATCTGCCTGCCAATGCAGGGGACACGGGTTCGAGCCCTGCTCTGGGAGGAATCCACATGCCGCGGGGCAACTGGGCCCGTGAGCCACAACTACTGAGCCTGCGCCTCTGGAACCTGTGCTCCGCGACAAGAGAGGCTGAGATACTGAGAGGCCTACGCACCGCGATGAAGAGTGGCCCCCACTTACCGTAACTGGAGAGAGCCCTAGCACAGAAACGAAGACCCAGTATAGCAATCAATCAATCCATCAATCAATCTTAAAACAACAATAAAAAATATAAAAAATAAAATACAGCAGAACAGCGACTAATACCTCATGGAAACAGCTGCATGCTGCCCTTTCTGCGCGGTTACTCAGGGACTTACCTCGAGGTCAGTACTCACGTTGAGTTTCCCTTTAGCTCCAGAGCGTGGCACGATGAGCTCCACCCCGGCCATCGAAGCATCCGGCTAGCTAGAGAAAACTCATTGTCTTCCCAGAGCCATGTATGCAGAGGCTAGTGGCCTGTCAACAGCAGTCAATTTCAAGTAGCTTCAAGGCAGCATGAATGGAGCTTTCAGGATGGGAAAGCAAGGCTAGTTCCATCAGGCCCCCATTTCCGCTTGCACACGCAGCATACAGCCCTGTGCTTTCTAACAAGTCCAAAGAGACACAGGTTACCCAGTGGTTACTTCGTTGAATCAACTCCTCGAAGCAGGCTGTTCTGCATCTAGCGAACTGCCTCAACCAAGGAAAGCCCCAGCTAGGCCTCCGGGCCCGTGGCTCTTCAAAAGCCTGCAGTGTTATCCGAGGAACTGGGCTTTAGTTGCAGTCGGAACGCAAGCCCACATTCTCCTGGAGGCAGGGTGACTTCAGACAGGGGGTCCCAGATGGAATACGAAGCCGAGTGTTTTCTCAGTGCAGCGCAGACTAGGGCAATGAGTCAGACTTGCACGGCATGTTGGCCCTGCTAGAACGGTGTTCGTGGACCTGTGGGAATGCTGGGGAAGTCAAGCTGTCCCAAGAAAGAGTGCAGTCTGTTGCCCTACACTCGGCATACACAGAGTGGCTCCGAAGGGCTACGGGCCTGGATGTGGCTTAGCAGGCCCATGGGGGCCTGAGGGTACTCAGTGTCCTTGCAGGGAATAGGGTGCCCACGCCAGGCTCCTAGATGTCCTGCAGAGCGTACTGACGTTAAAATGATGCACAGCAGTGGCTACGGCCTCATGGAAACTGCTTCACGCCTCCGCTTCTGCATGGCAATTCAGGGCCTTACCGCGAGGCAAGTGCTCTCGCTGAGGGTCCCGTTAGCGCCACAGCATGGGAGGATGCTGACTTTCTCCTCCAGCAGAGTGACTTCAGGTACGAGGTCCTCGAAGAATGCTAAGCGGAGTGTTTTCTCATGGCAGCTCAGACGGGGGCCGTGACGAACACTTCCGTGGCAGGTCGCACTGCCTAGAAATGTGGTCCTGAGGCTGCTCCAGTGCTCTGGAAATGTAGCTCTCCTTAAGGAACGTGCAGGGTGTTGCCCATCACTCGGCATGCACAGAGGGCCTCCGAGGGACTTACCTTTGGGCCTCCATGTTGCTCAGCAGGCCCACAGGGGTCTGGAGGCACTCAGGGATCCTGGAGGGAAAATGATGCACACCCGAGGGGCCTAAGAGTCCTGGAAAGGGTACTTCCTTTAACATAGAGCAGAACAGAGGCTTCCCTGGTGGTGCACTGGTTGACAACCTGCCTGCCAATGCAGGGGACACGGGTTCGAGCCCTGCTCTGGGAGGAATCCACATGCCGCGGGGCAACTGGGCCCGTGAGCCACAACTACTGAGCCTGCGCCTCTGGAACCTGTGCTCCGCGACAAGAGAGGCTGAGATACTGAGAGGCCTACGCACCGCGATGAAGAGTGGCCCCCACTTACCGTAACTGGAGAGAGCCCTAGCACAGAAACGAAGACCCAGTATAGCAATCAATCAATCCATCAATCAATCTTAAAACAACAATAAAAAATATAAAAAATAAAATACAGCAGAACAGCGACTAATACCTCATGGAAACAGCTGCATGCTGCCCTTTCTGCGCGGTTACTCAGGGACTTACCTCGAGGTCAGTACTCACGTTGAGTTTCCCTTTAGCTCCAGAGCGTGGCACGATGAGCTCCACCCCGGCCATCGAAGCATCCGGCTAGCTAGAGAAAACTCATTGTCTTCCCAGAGCCATGTATGCAGAGGCTAGTGGCCTGTCAACAGCAGTCAATTTCAAGTAGCTTCAAGGCAGCATGAATGGAGCTTTCAGGATGGGAAAGCAAGGCTAGTTCCATCAGGCCCCCATTTCCGCTTGCACACGCAGCATACAGCCCTGTGCTTTCTAACAAGTCCAAAGAGACACAGGTTACCCAGTGGTTACTTCGTTGAATCAACTCCTCGAAGCAGGCTGTTCTGCATCTAGCGAACTGCCTCAACCAAGGAAAGCCCCAGCTAGGCCTCCGGGCCCGTGGCTCTTCAAAAGCCTGCAGTGTTATCCGAGGAACTGGGCTTTAGTTGCAGTCGGAACGCAAGCCCACATTCTCCTGGAGGCAGGGTGACTTCAGACAGGGGGTCCCAGATGGAATACGAAGCCGAGTGTTTTCTCAGTGCAGCGCAGACTAGGGCAATGAGTCAGACTTGCACGGCATGTTGGCCCTGCTAGAACGGTGTTTGTGGACCTGTGGGAATGCTGGGGAAGTCAAGCTGTCCCAAGAAAGAGTGCAGTCTGTTGCCCTACACTCGGCATACACAGAGTGGCTCCGAAGGGCTACGGGCCTGGATGTGGCTTAGCAGGCCCATGGGGGCCTGAGGGTACTCAGTGTCCTTGCAGGGAATAGGGTGCCCACGCCAGGCTCCTAGATGTCCTGCAGAGCGTACTGACGTTAAAATGATGCACAGCAGTGGCTACGGCCTCATGGAAACTGCTTCACGCCTCCGCTTCTGCATGGCAATTCAGGGCCTTACCGCGAGGCAAGTGCTCTCGCTGAGGGTCCCGTTAGCGCCACAGCATGGGAGGATGCTGACTTTCTCCTCCAGCAGAGTGACTTCAGGTACGAGGTCCTCGAAGAATGCTAAGCGGAGTGTTTTCTCATGGCAGCTCAGACGGGGGCCGTGACGAACACTTCCGTGGCAGGTCGCACTGGCTAGAAATGTGGTCCTGAGGCTGCTCCAGTGCTCTGGAAATGTAGCTCTCCTTAAGGAACGTGCAGGGTGTTGCCCATCACTCGGCATGCACAGAGGGCCTCCGAGGGACTTACCTTTGGGCCTCCATGTTGCTCAGCAGGCCCACAGGGGTCTGGAGGCACTCAGGGATCCTGGAGGGAAAATGATGCACACCCGAGGGCCCTAAGAGTCCTGGAAAGGGTACTTCCTTTAACATAGAGCAGAACAGAGGCTTCCCTGGTGGTGCACTGGTTGACAATCTGCCTGCCAATGCAGGGGACACGGGTTCGAGCCCTGCTCTGGGAGGAATCCACATGCCGCGGGGCAACTGGGCCCGTGAGCCACAACTACTGAGCCTGCGCCTCTGGAACCTGTGCTCCGCGACAAGAGAGGCTGAGATACTGAGAGGCCTACGCACCGCGATGAAGAGTGGCCCCCACTTACCGTAACTGGAGAGAGCCCTAGCACAGAAACGAAGACCCAGTATAGCAATCAATCAATCCATCAATCAATCTTAAAACAACAATAAAAAATATAAAAAATAAAATACAGCAGAACAGCGACTAATACCTCATGGAAACAGCTGCATGCTGCCCTTTCTGCGCGGTTACTCAGGGACTTACCTCGAGGTCAGTACTCACGTTGAGTTTCCCTTTAGCTCCAGAGCGTGGCACGATGAGCTCCACCCCGGCCATCGAAGCATCCGGCTAGCTAGAGAAAACTCATTGTCTTCCCAGAGCCATGTATGCAGAGGCTAGTGGCCTGTCAACAGCAGTCAATTTCAAGTAGCTTCAAGGCAGCATGAATGGAGCTTTCAGGATGGGAAAGCAAGGCTAGTTCCATCAGGCCCCCATTTCCGCTTGCACACGCAGCATACAGCCCTGTGCTTTCTAACAAGTCCAAAGAGACACAGGTTACCCAGTGGTTACTTCGTTGAATCAACTCCTCGAAGCAGGCTGTTCTGCATCTAGCGAACTGCCTCAACCAAGGAAAGCCCCAGCTAGGCCTCCGGGCCCGTGGCTCTTCAAAAGCCTGCAGTGTTATCCGAGGAACTGGGCTTTAGTTGCAGTCGGAACGCAAGCCCACATTCTCCTGGAGGCAGGGTGACTTCAGACAGGGGGTCCCAGATGGAATACGAAGCCGAGTGTTTTCTCAGTGCAGCGCAGACTAGGGCAATGAGTCAGACTTGCACGGCATGTTGGCCCTGCTAGAACGGTGTTCGTGGACCTGTGGGAATGCTGGGGAAGTCAAGCTGTCCCAAGAAAGAGTGCAGTCTGTTGCCCTACACTCGGCATACACAGAGTGGCTCCGAAGGGCTACGGGCCTGGATGTGGCTTAGCAGGCCCATGGGGGCCTGAGGGTACTCAGTGTCCTTGCAGGGAATAGGGTGCCCACGCCAGGCTCCTAGATGTCCTGCAGAGCGTACTGACGTTAAAATGATGCACAGCAGTGGCTACGGCCTCATGGAAACTGCTTCACGCCTCCGCTTCTGCATGGCAATTCAGGGCCTTACCGCGAGGCAAGTGCTCTCGCTGAGGGTCCCGTTAGCGCCACAGCATGGGAGGATGCTGACTTTCTCCTCCAGCAGAGTGACTTCAGGTACGAGGTCCTCGAAGAATGCTAAGCGGAGTGTTTTCTCATGGCAGCTCAGACGGGGGCCGTGACGAACACTTCCGTGGCAGGTCGCACTGGCTAGAAATGTGGTCCTGAGGCTGCTCCAGTGCTCTGGAAATGTAGCTCTCCTTAAGGAACGTGCAGGGTGTTGCCCATCACTCGGCATGCACAGAGGGCCTCCGAGGGACTTACCTTTGGGCCTCCATGTTGCTCAGCAGGCCCACAGGGGTCTGGAGGCACTCAGGGATCCTGGAGGGAAAATGATGCACACCCGAGGGGCCTAAGAGTCCTGGAAAGGGTACTTCCTTTAACATAGAGCAGAACAGAGGCTTCCCTGGTGGTGCACTGGTTGACAATCTGCCTGCCAATGCAGGGGACACGGGTTCGAGCCCTGCTCTGGGAGGAATCCACATGCCGCGGGGCAACTGGGCCCGTGAGCCACAACTACTGAGCCTGCGCCTCTGGAACCTGTGCTCCGCGACAAGAGAGGCTGAGATACTGAGAGGCCTACGCACCGCGATGAAGAGTGGCCCCCACTTACCGTAACTGGAGAGAGCCCTAGCACAGAAACGAAGACCCAGTATAGCAATCAATCAATCCATCAATCAATCTTAAAACAACAATAAAAAATATAAAAAATAAAATACAGCAGAACAGCGACTAATACCTCATGGAAACAGCTGCATGCTGCCCTTTCTGCGCGGTTACTCAGGGACTTACCTCGAGGTCAGTACTCACGTTGAGTTTCCCTTTAGCTCCAGAGCGTGGCACGATGAGCTCCACCCCGGCCATCGAAGCATCCGGCTAGCTAGAGAAAACTCATTGTCTTCCCAGAGCCATGTATGCAGAGGCTAGTGGCCTGTCAACAGCAGTCAATTTCAAGTAGCTTCAAGGCAGCATGAATGGAGCTTTCAGGATGGGAAAGCAAGGCTAGTTCCATCAGGCCCCCATTTCCGCTTGCACACGCAGCATACAGCCCTGTGCTTTCTAACAAGTCCAAAGAGACACAGGTTACCCAGTGGTTACTTCGTTGAATCAACTCCTCGAAGCAGGCTGTTCTGCATCTAGCGAACTGCCTCAACCAAGGAAAGCCCCAGCTAGGCCTCCGGGCCCGTGGCTCTTCAAAAGCCTGCAGTGTTATCCGAGGAACTGGGCTTTAGTTGCAGTCGGAACGCAAGCCCACATTCTCCTGGAGGCAGGGTGACTTCAGACAGGGGGTCCCAGATGGAATACGAAGCCGAGTGTTTTCTCAGTGCAGCGCAGACTAGGGCAATGAGTCAGACTTGCACGGCATGTTGGCCCTGCTAGAACGGTGTTCGTGGACCTGTGGGAATGCTGGGGAAGTCAAGCTGTCCCAAGAAAGAGTGCAGTCTGTTGCCCTACACTCGGCATACACAGAGTGGCTCCGAAGGGCTACGGGCCTGGATGTGGCTTAGCAGGCCCATGGGGGCCTGAGGGTACTCAGTGTCCTTGCAGGGAATAGGGTGCCCACGCCAGGCTCCTAGATGTCCTGCAGAGCGTACTGACGTTAAAATGATGCAGAGCAGTGGCTACGGCCTCATGGAAACTGCTTCACGCCTCCGCTTCTGCATGGCAATTCAGGGCCTTACCGCGAGGCAAGTGCTCTCGCTGAGGGTCCCGTTAGCGCCACAGCATGGGAGGATGCTGACTTTCTCCTCCAGCAGAGTGACTTCAGGTACGAGGTCCTCGAAGAATGCTAAGCGGAGTGTTTTCTCATGGCAGCTCAGACGGGGGCCGTGACGAACACTTCCGTGGCAGGTCGCACTGCCTAGAAATGTGGTCCTGAGGCTGCTCCAGGGCTCTGGAAATGTAGCTCTCCTTAAGGAACGTGCAGGGTGTTGCCCATCACTCGGCATGCACAGAGGGCCTCCGAGGGACTTACCTTTGGGCCTCCATGTTGCTCAGCAGGCCCACAGGGGTCTGGAGGCACTCAGGGATCCTGGAGGGAAAATGATGCACACCCGAGGGGCCTAAGAGTCCTGGAAAGGGTACTTCCTTTAACATAGAGCAGAACAGAGGCTTCCCTGGTGGTGCACTGGTTGACAATCTGCCTGCCAATGCAGGGGACACGGGTTCGAGCCCTGCTCTGGGAGGAATCCACATGCCGCGGGGCAACTGGGCCCGTGAGCCACAACTACTGAGCCTGCGCCTCTGGAACCTGTGCTCCGCGACAAGAGAGGCTGAGATACTGAGAGGCCTACGCACCGCGATGAAGAGTGGCCCCCACTTACCGTAACTGGAGAGAGCCCTAGCACAGAAACGAAGACCCAGTATAGCAATCAATCAATCCATCAATCAATCTTAAAACAACAATAAAAAATATAAAAAATAAAATACAGCAGAACAGCGACTAATACCTCATGGAAACAGCTGCATGCTGCCCTTTCTGCGCGGTTACTCAGGGACTTACCTCGAGGTCAGTACTCACGTTGAGTTTCCCTTTAGCTCCAGAGCGTGGCACGATGAGCTCCACCCCGGCCATCGAAGCATCCGGCTAGCTAGAGAAAACTCATTGTCTTCCCAGAGCCATGTATGCAGAGGCTAGTGGCCTGTCAACAGCAGTCAATTTCAAGTAGCTTCAAGGCAGCATGAATGGAGCTTTCAGGATGGGAAAGCAAGGCTAGTTCCATCAGGCCCCCATTTCCGCTTGCACACGCAGCATACAGCCCTGTGCTTTCTAACAAGTCCAAAGAGACACAGGTTACCCAGTGGTTACTTCGTTGAATCAACTCCTCGAAGCAGGCTGTTCTGCATCTAGCGAACTGCCTCAACCAAGGAAAGCCCCAGCTAGGCCTCCGGGCCCGTGGCTCTTCAAAAGCCTGCAGTGTTATCCGAGGAACTGGGCTTTAGTTGCAGTCGGAACGCAAGCCCACATTCTCCTGGAGGCAGGGTGACTTCAGACAGGGGGTCCCAGATGGAATACGAAGCCGAGTGTTTTCTCAGTGCAGCGCAGACTAGGGCAATGAGTCAGACTTGCACGGCATGTTGGCCCTGCTAGAACGGTGTTCGTGGACCTGTGGGAATGCTGGGGAAGTCAAGCTGTCCCAAGAAAGAGTGCAGTCTGTTGCCCTACACTCGGCATACACAGAGTGGCTCCGAAGGGCTACGGGCCTGGATGTGGCTTAGCAGGCCCATGGGGGCCTGAGGGTACTCAGTGTCCTTGCAGGGAATAGGGTGCCCACGCCAGGCTCCTAGATGTCCTGCAGAGCGTACTGACGTTAAAATGATGCACAGCAGTGGCTACGGCCTCATGGAAACTGCTTCACGCCTCCGCTTCTGCATGGCAATTCAGGGCCTTACCGCGAGGCAAGTGCTCTCGCTGAGGGTCCCGTTAGCGCCACAGCATGGGAGGATGCTGACTTTCTCCTCCAGCAGAGTGACTTCAGGTACGAGGTCCTCGAAGAATGCTAAGCGGAGTGTTTTCTCATGGCAGCTCAGACGGGGGCCGTGACGAACACTTCCGTGGCAGGTCGCACTGGCTAGAAATGTGGTCCTGAGGCTGCTCCAGTGCTCTGGAAATGTAGCTCTCCTTAAGGAACGTGCAGGGTGTTGCCCATCACTCGGCATGCACAGAGGGCCTCCGAGGGACTTACCTTTGGGCCTCCATGTTGCTCAGCAGGCCCACAGGGGTCTGGAGGCACTCAGGGATCCTGGAGGGAAAATGATGCACACCCGAGGGGCCTAAGAGTCCTGGAAAGGGTACTTCCTTTAACATAGAGCAGAACAGAGGCTTCCCTGGTGGTGCACTGGTTGACAATCTGCCTGCCAATGCAGGGGACACGGGTTCGAGCCCTGCTCTGGGAGGAATCCACATGCCGCGGGGCAACTGGGCCCGTGAGCCACAACTACTGAGCCTGCGCCTCTGGAACCTGTGCTCCGCGACAAGAGAGGCTGAGATACTGAGAGGCCTACGCACCGCGATGAAGAGTGGCCCCCACTTACCGTAACTGGAGAGAGCCCTAGCACAGAAACGAAGACCCAGTATAGCAATCAATCAATCCATCAATCAATCTTAAAACAACAATAAAAAATATAAAAAATAAAATACAGCAGAACAGCGACTAATACCTCATGGAAACAGCTGCATGCTGCCCTTTCTGCGCGGTTACTCAGGGACTTACCTCGAGGTCAGTACTCACGTTGAGTTTCCCTTTAGCTCCAGAGCGTGGCACGATGAGCTCCACCCCGGCCATCGAAGCATCCGGCTAGCTAGAGAAAACTCATTGTCTTCCCAGAGCCATGTATGCAGAGGCTAGTGGCCTGTCAACAGCAGTCAATTTCAAGTAGCTTCAAGGCAGCATGAATGGAGCTTTCAGGATGGGAAAGCAAGGCTAGTTCCATCAGGCCCCCATTTCCGCTTGCACACGCAGCATACAGCCCTGTGCTTTCTAACAAGTCCAAAGAGACACAGGTTACCCAGTGGTTACTTCGTTGAATCAACTCCTCGAAGCAGGCTGTTCTGCATCTAGCGAACTGCCTCAACCAAGGAAAGCCCCAGCTAGGCCTCCGGGCCCGTGGCTCTTCAAAAGCCTGCAGTGTTATCCGAGGAACTGGGCTTTAGTTGCAGTCGGAACGCAAGCCCACATTCTCCTGGAGGCAGGGTGACTTCAGACAGGGGGTCCCAGATGGAATACGAAGCCGAGTGTTTTCTCAGTGCAGCGCAGACTAGGGCAATGAGTCAGACTTGCATGGCATGTTGGCCCTGCTAGAACGGTGTTCGTGGACCTGTGGGAATGCTGGGGAAGTCAAGCTGTCCCAAGAAAGAGTGCAGTCTGTTGCCCTACACTCGGCATACACAGAGTGGCTCCGAAGGGCTACGGGCCTGGATGTGGCTTAGCAGGCCCATGGGGGCCTGAGGGTACTCAGTGTCCTTGCAGGGAATAGGGTGCCCACGCCAGGCTCCTAGATGTCCTGCAGAGCGTACTGACGTTAAAATGATGCACAGCAGTGGCTACGGCCTCATGGAAACTGCTTCACGCCTCCGCTTCTGCATGGCAATTCAGGGCCTTACCGCGAGGCAAGTGCTCTCGCTGAGGGTCCCGTTAGCGCCACAGCATGGGAGGATGCTGACTTTCTCCTCCAGCAGAGTGACTTCAGGTACGAGGTCCTCGAAGAATGCTAAGCGGAGTGTTTTCTCATGGCAGCTCAGACGGGGGCCGTGACGAACACTTCCGTGGCAGGTCGCACTGCCTAGAAATGTGGTCCTGAGGCTGCTCCAGTGCTCTGGAAATGTAGCTCTCCTTAAGGAACGTGCAGGGTGTTGCCCATCACTCGGCATGCACAGAGGGCCTCCGAGGGACTTACCTTTGGGCCTCCATGTTGCTCAGCAGGCCCACAGGGGTCTGGAGGCACTCAGGGATCCTGGAGGGAAAATGATGCACACCCGAGGGGCCTAAGAGTCCTGGAAAGGGTACTTCCTTTAACATAGAGCAGAACAGAGGCTTCCCTGGTGGTGCACTGGTTGACAATCTGCCTGCCAATGCAGGGGACACGGGTTCGAGCCCTGCTCTGGGAGGAATCCACATGCCGCGGGGCAACTGGGCCCGTGAGCCACAACTACTGAGCCTGCGCCTCTGGAACCTGTGCTCCGCGACAAGAGAGGCTGAGATACTGAGAGGCCTACGCACCGCGATGAAGAGTGGCCCCCACTTACCGTAACTGGAGAGAGCCCTAGCACAGAAACGAAGACCCAGTATAGCAATCAATCAATCCATCAATCAATCTTAAAACAACAATAAAAAATATAAAAAATAAAATACAGCAGAACAGCGACTAATACCTCATGGAAACAGCTGCATGCTGCCCTTTCTGCGCGGTTACTCAGGGACTTACCTCGAGGTCAGTACTCACGTTGAGTTTCCCTTTAGCTCCAGAGCGTGGCACGATGAGCTCCACCCCGGCCATCGAAGCATCCGGCTAGCTAGAGAAAACTCATTGTCTTCCCAGAGCCATGTATGCAGAGGCTAGTGGCCTGTTAACAGCAGTCAATTTCAAGTAGCTTCAAGGCAGCATGAATGGAGCTTTCAGGATGGGAAAGCAAGGCTAGTTCCATCAGGCCCCCATTTCCGCTTGCACACGCAGCATACAGCCCTGTGCTTTCTAACAAGTCCAAAGAGACACAGGTTACCCAGTGGTTACTTCGTTGAATCAACTCCTCGAAGCAGGGTGTTCTGCATCTAGCGAACTGCCTCAACCAAGGAAAGCCCCAGCTAGGCCTCCGGGCCCGTGGCTCTTCAAAAGCCTGCAGTGTTATCCGAGGAACTGGGCTTTAGTTGCAGTCGGAACGCAAGCCCACATTCTCCTGGAGGCAGGGTGACTTCAGACAGGGGGTCCCAGATGGAATACGAAGCCGAGTGTTTTCTCAGTGCAGCGCAGACTAGGGCAATGAGTCAGACTTGCACGGCATGTTGGCCCTGCTAGAACGGTGTTCGTGGACCTGTGGGAATGCTGGGGAAGTCAAGCTGTCCCAAGAAAGAGTGCAGTCTGTTGCCCTACACTCGGCATACACAGAGTGGCTCCGAAGGGCTACGGGCCTGGATGTGGCTTAGCAGGCCCATGGGGGCCTGAGGGTACTCAGTGTCCTTGCAGGGAATAGGGTGCCCACGCCAGGCTCCTAGATGTCCTGCAGAGCGTACTGACGTTAAAATGATGCAGAGCAGTGGCTACGGCCTCATGGAAACTGCTTCACGCCTCCGCTTCTGCATGGCAATTCAGGGCCTTACCGCGAGGCAAGTGCTCTCGCTGAGGGTCCCGTTAGCGCCACAGCATGGGAGGATGCTGACTTTCTCCTCCAGCAGAGTGACTTCAGGTACGAGGTCCTCGAAGAATGCTAAGCGGAGTGTTTTCTCATGGCAGCTCAGACGGGGGCCGTGACGAACACTTCCGTGGCAGGTCGCACTGCCTAGAAATGTGGTCCTGAGGCTGCTCCAGGGCTCTGGAAATGTAGCTCTCCTTAAGGAACGTGCAGGGTGTTGCCCATCACTCGGCATGCACAGAGGGCCTCCGAGGGACTTACCTTTGGGCCTCCATGTTGCTCAGCAGGCCCACAGGGGTCTGGAGGCACTCAGGGATCCTGGAGGGAAAATGATGCACACCCGAGGGGCCTAAGAGTCCTGGAAAGGGTACTTCCTTTAACATAGAGCAGAACAGAGGCTTCCCTGGTGGTGCACTGGTTGACAATCTGCCTGCCAATGCAGGGGACACGGGTTCGAGCCCTGCTCTGGGAGGAATCCACATGCCGCGGGGCAACTGGGCCCGTGAGCCACAACTACTGAGCCTGCGCCTCTGGAACCTGTGCTCCGCGACAAGAGAGGCTGAGATACTGAGAGGCCTACGCACCGCGATGAAGAGTGGCCCCCACTTACCGTAACTGGAGAGAGCCCTAGCACAGAAACGAAGACCCAGTATAGCAATCAATCAATCCATCAATCAATCTTAAAACAACAATAAAAAATATAAAAAATAAAATACAGCAGAACAGCGACTAATACCTCATGGAAACAGCTGCATGCCGCCCTTTCTGCGCGGTTACTCAGGGACTTACCTCGAGGTCAGTACTCACGTTGAGTTTCCCTTTAGCTCCAGAGCGTGGCACGATGAGCTCCACCCCGGCCATCGAAGCATCCGGCTAGCTAGACAAAACTCATTGTCTTCCCAGAGCCATGTATGCAGAGGCTAGTGGCCTGTTAACAGCAGTCAATTTCAAGTAGCTTCAAGGCAGCATGAATGGAGCTTTCAGGATGGGAAAGCAAGGCTAGTTCCATCAGGCCCCCATTTCCGCTTGCACACGCAGCATACAGCCCTGTGCTTTCTAACAAGTCCAAAGAGACACAGGTTACCCAGTGGTTACTTCGTTGAATCAACTCCTCGAAGCAGGCTGTTCTGCATCTAGCGAACTGCCTCAACCAAGGAAAGCCCCAGCTAGGCCTCCGGGCCCGTGGCTCTTCAAAAGCCTGCAGTGTTATCCGAGGAACTGGGCTTTAGTTGCAGTCGGAACGCAAGCCCACATTCTCCTGGAGGCAGGGTGACTTCAGACAGGGGGTCCCAGATGGAATACGAAGCCGAGTGTTTTCTCAGTGCAGCGCAGACTAGGGCAATGAGTCAGACTTGCACGGCATGTTGGCCCTGCTAGAACGGTGTTCGTGGACCTGTGGGAATGCTGGGGAAGTCAAGCTGTCCCAAGAAAGAGTGCAGTCTGTTGCCCTACACTCGGCATACACAGAGTGGCTCCGAAGGGCTACGGGCCTGGATGTGGCTTAGCAGGCCCATGGGGGCCTGAGGGTACTCAGTGTCCTTGCAGGGAATAGGGTGCCCACGCCAGGCTCCTAGATGTCCTGCAGAGCGTACTGACGTTAAAATGATGCACAGCAGTGGCTACGGCCTCATGGAAACTGCTTCACGCCTCCGCTTCTGCATGGCAATTCAGGGCCTTACCGCGAGGCAAGTGCTCTCGCTGAGGGTCCCGTTAGCGCCACAGCATGGGAGGATGCTGACTTTCTCCTCCAGCAGAGTGACTTCAGGTACGAGGTCCTCGAAGAATGCTAAGCGGAGTGTTTTCTCATGGCAGCTCAGACGGGGGCCGTGACGAACACTTCCGTGGCAGGTCGCACTGGCTAGAAATGTGGTCCTGAGGCTGCTCCAGTGCTCTGGAAATGTAGCTCTCCTTAAGGAACGTGCAGGGTGTTGCCCATCACTCGGCATGCACAGAGGGCCTCCGAGGGACTTACCTTTGGGCCTCCATGTTGCTCAGCAGGCCCACAGGGGTCTGGAGGCACTCAGGGATCCTGGAGGGAAAATGATGCACACCCGAGGGGCCTAAGAGTCCTGGAAAGGGTACTTCCTTTAACATAGAGCAGAACAGAGGCTTCCCTGGTGGTGCACTGGTTGACAATCTGCCTGCCAATGCAGGGGACACGGGTTCGAGCCCTGCTCTGGGAGGAATCCACATGCCGCGGGGCAACTGGGCCCGTGAGCCACAACTACTGAGCCTGCGCCTCTGGAACCTGTGCTCCGCGACAAGAGAGGCTGAGATACTGAGAGGCCTATGCACCGCGATGAAGAGTGGCCCCCACTTACCGTAACTGGAGAGAGCCCTAGCACAGAAACGAAGACCCAGTATAGCAATCAATCAATCCATCAATCAATCTTAAAACAACAATAAAAAATATAAAAAATAAAATACAGCAGAACAGCGACTAATACCTCATGGAAACAGCTGCATGCTGCCCTTTCTGCGCGGTTACTCAGGGACTTACCTCGAGGTCAGTACTCACGTTGAGTTTCCCTTTAGCTCCAGAGCGTGGCACGATGAGCTCCACCCCGGCCATCGAAGCATCCGGCTAGCTAGAGAAAACTCATTGTCTTCCCAGAGCCATGTATGCAGAGGCTAGTGGCCTGTTAACAGCAGTCAATTTCAAGTAGCTTCAAGGCAGCATGAATGGAGCTTTCAGGATGGGAAAGCAAGGCTAGTTCCATCAGGCCCCCATTTCCGCTTGCACACGCAGCATACAGCCCTGTGCTTTCTAACAAGTCCAAAGAGACACAGGTTACCCAGTGGTTACTTCGTTGAATCAACTCCTCGAAGCAGGGTGTTCTGCATCTAGCGAACTGCCTCAACCAAGGAAAGCCCCAGCTAGGCCTCCGGGCCCGTGGCTCTTCAAAAGCCTGCAGTGTTATCCGAGGAACTGGGCTTTAGTTGCAGTCGGAACGCAAGCCCACACTCTCCTGGAGGCAGGGTGACTTCAGACAGGGGGTCCCAGATGGAATACGAAGCCGAGTGTTTTCTCAGTGCAGCGCAGACTAGGGCAATGAGTCAGACTTGCACGGCATGTTGGCCCTGCTAGAACGGTGTTCGTAGACCTGTGGGAATGCTGGGGAAGTCAAGCTGTCCCAAGAAAGAGTGCAGTCTGTTGCCCTACACTCGGCATACACAGAGCGGCTCCGAAGGGCTACGGGCCTGGATGTGGCTTAGCAGGCCCATGGGGGCCTGAGGGTACTCAGTGTCCTTGCAGGGAATAGGGTGCCCACGCCAGGCTCCTAGATGTCCTGCAGAGCGTACTGACGTTAAAATGATGCAGAGCAGTGGCTACGGCCTCATGGAAACTGCTGCACGCCTCCGCTTCTGCATGGCAATTCAGGGCCTTACCGCGAGGCAAGTGCTCTCGCTGAGGGTCCCGTTAGCGCCACAGCATGGGAGGATGCTGACTTTCTCCTCCAGCAGAGTGACTTCAGGTACGAGGTCCTCGAAGAATGCTAAGCGGAGTGTTTTCTCATGGCAGCTCAGACGGGGGCCGTGACGAACACTTCCGTGGCAGGTCACACTGCCTAGAAATGTGGTCCTGAGGCTGCTCCAGTGCTCTGGAAATGTAGCTCTCCTTAAGGAACGTGCAGGGTGTTGCCCATCACTCGGCATGCACAGAGGGCCTCCGAGGGACTTACCTTTGGGCCTCCATGTTGCTCAGCAGGCCCACAGGGGTCTGGAGGCACTCAGGGATCCTGGAGGGAAAATGATGCACACCCGAGGGCCCTAAGAGTCCTGGAAAGGGTACTTCCTTTAACATAGAGCAGAACAGAGGCTTCCCTGGTGGTGCACTGGTTGACAATCTGCCTGCCAATGCAGGGGACACGGGTTCGAGCCCTGCTCTGGGAGGAATCCACATGCCGCGGGGCAACTGGGCCCGTGAGCCACAACTACTGAGCCTGCGCCTCTGGAACCTGTGCTCCGCGACAAGAGAGGCTGAGATACTGAGAGGCCTATGCACCGCGATGAAGAGTGGCCCCCACTTACCGTAACTGGAGAGAGCCCTAGCACAGAAACGAAGACCCAGTATAGCAATCAATCAATCCATCAATCAATCTTAAAACAACAATAAAAAATATAAAAAATAAAATACAGCAGAACAGCGACTAATACCTCATGGAAACAGCTGCATGCTGCCCTTTCTGCGCGGTTACTCAGGGACTTACCTCGAGGTCAGTACTCACGTTGAGTTTCCCTTTAGCTCCAGAGCGTGGCACGATGAGCTCCACCCCGGCCATCGAAGCATCCGGCTAGCTAGAGAAAACTCATTGTCTTCCCAGAGCCATGTATGCAGAGGCTAGTGGCCTGTTAACAGCAGTCAATTTCAAGTAGCTTCAAGGCAGCATGAATGGAGCTTTCAGGATGGGAAAGCAAGGCTAGTTCCATCAGGCCCCCATTTCCGCTTGCACACGCAGCATACAGCCCTGTGCTTTCTAACAAGTCCAAAGAGACACAGGTTACCCAGTGGTTACTTCGTTGAATCAACTCCTCGAAGCAGGCTGTTCTGCATCTAGCGAACTGCCTCAACCAAGGAAAGCCCCAGCTAGGCCTCCGGGCCCGTGGCTCTTCAAAAGCCTGCAGTGTTATCCGAGGAACTGGGCTTTAGTTGCAGTCGGAACGCAAGCCCACATTCTCCTGGAGGCAGGGTGACTTCAGACAGGGGGTCCCAGATGGAATACGAAGCCGAGTGTTTTCTCAGTGCAGCGCAGACTAGGGCAATGAGTCAGACTTGCACGGCATGTTGGCCCTGCTAGAACGGTGTTCGTGGACCTGTGGGAATGCTGGGGAAGTCAAGCTGTCCCAAGAAAGAGTGCAGTCTGTTGCCCTACACTCGGCATACACAGAGTGGCTCCGAAGGGCTACGGGCCTGGATGTGGCTTAGCAGGCCCATGGGGGCCTGAGGGTACTCAGTGTCCTTGCAGGGAATAGGGTGCCCACGCCAGGCTCCTAGATGTCCTGCAGAGCGTACTGACGTTAAAATGATGCAGAGCAGTGGCTACGGCCTCATGGAAACTGCTTCACGCCTCCGCTTCTGCATGGCAATTCAGGGCCTTACCGCGAGGCAAGTGCTCTCGCTGAGGGTCCCGTTAGCGCCACAGCATGGGAGGATGCTGACTTTCTCCTCCAGCAGAGTGACTTCAGGTACGAGGTCCTCGAAGAATGCTAAGCGGAGTGTTTTCTCATGGCAGCTCAGACGGGGGCCGTGACGAACACTTCCGTGGCAGGTCGCACTGCCTAGAAATGTGGTCCTGAGGCTGCTCCAGTGCTCTGGAAATGTAGCTCTCCTTAAGGAACGTGCAGGGTGTTGCCCATCACTCGGCATGCACAGAGGGCCTCCGAGGGACTTACCTTTGGGCCTCCATGTTGCTCAGCAGGCCCACAGGGGTCTGGAGGCACTCAGGGATCCTGGAGGGAAAATGATGCACACCCGAGGGGCCTAAGAGTCCTGGAAAGGGTACTTCCTTTAACATAGAGCAGAACAGAGGCTTCCCTGGTGGTGCACTGGTTGACAATCTGCCTGCCAATGCAGGGGACACGGGTTCGAGCCCTGCTCTGGGAGGAATCCACATGCCGCGGGGCAACTGGGCCCGTGAGCCACAACTACTGAGCCTGCGCCTCTGGAACCTGTGCTCCGCGACAAGAGAGGCTGAGATACTGAGAGGCCTATGCACCGCGATGAAGAGTGGCCCCCACTTACCGTAACTGGAGAGAGCCCTAGCACAGAAACGAAGACCCAGTATAGCAATCAATCAATCCATCAATCAATCTTAAAACAACAATAAAAAATATAAAAAATAAAATACAGCAGAACAGCGACTAATACCTCATGGAAACAGCTGCATGCTGCCCTTTCTGCGCGGTTACTCAGGGACTTACCTCGAGGTCAGTACTCACGTTGAGTTTCCCTTTAGCTCCAGAGCGTGGCACGATGAGCTCCACCCCGGCCATCGAAGCATCCGGCTAGCTAGAGAAAACTCATTGTCTTCCCAGAGCCATGTATGCAGAGGCTAGTGGCCTGTCAACAGCAGTCAATTTCAAGTAGCTTCAAGGCAGCATGAATGGAGCTTTCAGGATGGGAAAGCAAGGCTAGTTCCATCAGGCCCCCATTTCCGCTTGCACACGCAGCATACAGCCCTGTGCTTTCTAACAAGTCCAAAGAGACACAGGTTACCCAGTGGTTACTTCGTTGAATCAACTCCTCGAAGCAGGCTGTTCTGCATCTAGCGAACTGCCTCAACCAAGGAAAGCCCCAGCTAGGCCTCCGGGCCCGTGGCTCTTCAAAAGCCTGCAGTGTTATCCGAGGAACTGGGCTTTAGTTGCAGTCGGAACGCAAGCCCACATTCTCCTGGAGGCAGGGTGACTTCAGACAGGGGGTCCCAGATGGAATACGAAGCCGAGTGTTTTCTCAGTGCAGCGCAGACTAGGGCAATGAGTCAGACTTGCACGGCATGTTGGCCCTGCTAGAACGGTGTTCGTGGACCTGTGGGAATGCTGGGGAAGTCAAGCTGTCCCAAGAAAGAGTGCAGTCTGTTGCCCTACACTCGGCATACACAGAGTGGCTCCGAAGGGCTACGGGCCTGGATGTGGCTTAGTAGGCCCATGGGGGCCTGAGGGTACTCAGTGTCCTTGCAGGGAATAGGGTGCCCACGCCAGGCTCCTAGATGTCCTGCAGAGCGTACTGACGTTAAAATGATGCACAGCAGTGGCTACGGCCTCATGGAAACTGCTTCACGCCTCCGCTTCTGCATGGCAATTCAGGGCCTTACCGCGAGGCAAGTGCTCTCGCTGAGGGTCCCGTTAGCGCCACAGCATGGGAGGATGCTGACTTTCTCCTCCAGCAGAGTGACTTCAGGTACGAGGTCCTCGAAGAATGCTAAGCGGAGTGTTTTCTCATGGCAGCTCAGACGGGGGCCGTGACGAACACTTCCGTGGCAGGTCGCACTGGCTAGAAATGTGGTCCTGAGGCTGCTCCAGTGCTCTGGAAATGTAGCTCTCCTTAAGGAACGTGCAGGGTGTTGCCCATCACTCGGCATGCACAGAGGGCCTCCGAGGGACTTACCTTTGGGCCTCCATGTTGCTCAGCAGGCCCACAGGGGTCTGGAGGCACTCAGGGATCCTGGAGGGAAAATGATGCACACCCGAGGGGCCTAAGAGTCCTGGAAAGGGTACTTCCTTTAACATAGAGCAGAACAGAGGCTTCCCTGGTGGTGCACTGGTTGACAATCTGCCTGCCAATGCAGGGGACACGGGTTCGAGCCCTGCTCTGGGAGGAATCCACATGCCGCGGGGCAACTGGGCCCGTGAGCCACAACTACTGAGCCTGCGCCTCTGGAACCTGTGCTCCGCGACAAGAGAGGCTGAGATACTGAGAGGCCTATGCACCGCGATGAAGAGTGGCCCCCACTTACCGTAACTGGAGAGAGCCCTAGCACAGAAACGAAGACCCAGTATAGCAATCAATCAATCCATCAATCAATCTTAAAACAACAATAAAAAATATAAAAAATAAAATACAGCAGAACAGCGACTAATACCTCATGGAAACAGCTGCATGCTGCCCTTTCTGCGCGGTTACTCAGGGACTTACCTCGAGGTCAGTACTCACGTTGAGTTTCCCTTTAGCTCCAGAGCGTGGCACGATGAGCTCCACCCCGGCCATCGAAGCATCCGGCTAGCTAGAGAAAACTCATTGTCTTCCCAGAGCCATGTATGCAGAGGCTAGTGGCCTGTTAACAGCAGTCAATTTCAAGTAGCTTCAAGGCAGCATGAATGGAGCTTTCAGGATGGGAAAGCAAGGCTAGTTCCATCAGGCCCCCATTTCCGCTTGCACACGCAGCATACAGCCCTGTGCTTTCTAACAAGTCCAAAGAGACACAGGTTACCCAGTGGTTACTTCGTTGAATCAACTCCTCGAAGCAGGCTGTTCTGCATCTAGCGAACTGCCTCAACCAAGGAAAGCCCCAGCTAGGCCTCCGGGCCCGTGGCTCTTCAAAAGCCTGCAGTGTTATCCGAGGAACTGGGCTTTAGTTGCAGTCGGAACGCAAGCCCACATTCTCCTGGAGGCAGGGTGACTTCAGACAGGGGGTCCCAGATGGAATACGAAGCCGAGTGTTTTCTCAGTGCAGCGCAGACTAGGGCAATGAGTCAGACTTGCACGGCATGTTGGCCCTGCTAGAACGGTGTTCGTGGACCTGTGGGAATGCTGGGGAAGTCAAGCTGTCCCAAGAAAGAGTGCAGTCTGTTGCCCTACACTCGGCATACACAGAGTGGCTCCGAAGGGCTACGGGCCTGGATGTGGCTTAGCAGGCCCATGGGGGCCTGAGGGTACTCAGTGTCCTTGCAGGGAATAGGGTGCCCACGCCAGGCTCCTAGATGTCCTGCAGAGCGTACTGACGTTAAAATGATGCACAGCAGTGGCTACGGCCTCATGGAAACTGCTTCACGCCTCCGCTTCTGCATGGCAATTCAGGGCCTTACCGCGAGGCAAGTGCTCTCGCTGAGGGTCCCGTTAGCGCCACAGCATGGGAGGATGCTGACTTTCTCCTCCAGCAGAGTGACTTCAGGTACGAGGTCCTCGAAGAATGCTAAGCGGAGTGTTTTCTCATGGCAGCTCAGACGGGGGCCGTGACGAACACTTCCGTGGCAGGTCGCACTGCCTAGAAATGTGGTCCTGAGGCTGCTCCAGTGCTCTGGAAATGTAGCTCTCCTTAAGGAACGTGCAGGGTGTTGCCCATCACTCGGCATGCACAGAGGGCCTCCGAGGGACTTACCTTTGGGCCTCCATGTTGCTCAGCAGGCCCACAGGGGTCTGGAGGCACTCAGGGATCCTGGAGGGAAAATGATGCACACCCGAGGGCCCTAAGAGTCCTGGAAAGGGTACTTCCTTTAACATAGAGCAGAACAGAGGCTTCCCTGGTGGTGCACTGGTTGACAATCTGCCTGCCAATGCAGGGGACACGGGTTCGAGCCCTGCTCTGGGAGGAATCCACATGCCGCGGGGCAACTGGGCCCGTGAGCCACAACTACTGAGCCTGCGCCTCTGGAACCTGTGCTCCGCGACAAGAGAGGCTGAGATACTGAGAGGCCTATGCACCGCGATGAAGAGTGGCCCCCACTTACCGTAACTGGAGAGAGCCCTAGCACAGAAACGAAGACCCAGTATAGCAATCAATCAATCCATCAATCAATCTTAAAACAACAATAAAAAATATAAAAAATAAAATACAGCAGAACAGCGACTAATACCTCATGGAAACAGCTGCATGCTGCCCTTTCTGCGCGGTTACTCAGGGACTTACCTCGAGGTCAGTACTCACGTTGAGTTTCCCTTTAGCTCCAGAGCGTGGCACGATGAGCTCCACCCCGGCCATCGAAGCATCCGGCTAGCTAGAGAAAACTCATTGTCTTCCCAGAGCCATGTATGCAGAGGCTAGTGGCCTGTTAACAGCAGTCAATTTCAAGTAGCTTCAAGGCAGCATGAATGGAGCTTTCAGGATGGGAAAGCAAGGCTAGTTCCATCAGGCCCCCATTTCCGCTTGCACACGCAGCATACAGCCCTGTGCTTTCTAACAAGTCCAAAGAGACACAGGTTACCCAGTGGTTACTTCGTTGAATCAACTCCTCGAAGCAGGCTGTTCTGCATCTAGCGAACTGCCTCAACCAAGGAAAGCCCCAGCTAGGCCTCCGGGCCCGTGGCTCTTCAAAAGCCTGCAGTGTTATCCGAGGAACTGGGCTTTAGTTGCAGTCGGAACGCAAGCCCACATTCTCCTGGAGGCAGGGTGACTTCAGACAGGGGGTCCCAGATGGAATACGAAGCCGAGTGTTTTCTCAGTGCAGCGCAGACTAGGGCAATGAGTCAGACTTGCACGGCATGTTGGCCCTGCTAGAACGGTGTTCGTGGACCTGTGGGAATGCTGGGGAAGTCAAGCTGTCCCAAGAAAGAGTGCAGTCTGTTGCCCTACACTCGGCATACACAGAGTGGCTCCGAAGGGCTACGGGCCTGGATGTGGCTTAGCAGGCCCATGGGGGCCTGAGGGTACTCAGTGTCCTTGCAGGGAATAGGGTGCCCACGCCAGGCTCCTAGATGTCCTGCAGAGCGTACTGACGTTAAAATGATGCAGAGCAGTGGCTACGGCCTCATGGAAACTGCTTCACGCCTCCGCTTCTGCATGGCAATTCAGGGCCTTACCGCGAGGCAAGTGCTCTCGCTGAGGGTCCCGTTAGCGCCACAGCATGGGAGGATGCTGACTTTCTCCTCCAGCAGAGTGACTTCAGGTACGAGGTCCTCGAAGAATGCTAAGCGGAGTGTTTTCTCATGGCAGCTCAGACGGGGGCCGTGACGAACACTTCCGTGGCAGGTCGCACTGCCTAGAAATGTGGTCCTGAGGCTGCTCCAGTGCTCTGGAAATGTAGCTCTCCTTAAGGAACGTGCAGGGTGTTGCCCATCACTCGGCATGCACAGAGGGCCTCCGAGGGACTTACCTTTGGGCCTCCATGTTGCTCAGCAGGCCCACAGGGGTCTGGAGGCACTCAGGGATCCTGGAGGGAAAATGATGCACACCCGAGGGGCCTAAGAGTCCTGGAAAGGGTACTTCCTTTAACATAGAGCAGAACAGAGGCTTCCCTGGTGGTGCACTGGTTGACAATCTGCCTGCCAATGCAGGGGACACGGGTTCGAGCCCTGCTCTGGGAGGAATCCACATGCCGCGGGGCAACTGGGCCCGTGAGCCACAACTACTGAGCCTGCGCCTCTGGAACCTGTGCTCCGCGACAAGAGAGGCTGAGATACTGAGAGGCCTATGCACCGCGATGAAGAGTGGCCCCCACTTACCGTAACTGGAGAGAGCCCTAGCACAGAAACGAAGACCCAGTATAGCAATCAATCAATCCATCAATCAATCTTAAAACAACAATAAAAAATATAAAAAATAAAATACAGCAGAACAGCGACTAATACCTCATGGAAACAGCTGCATGCTGCCCTTTCTGCGCGGTTACTCAGGGACTTACCTCGAGGTCAGTACTCACGTTGAGTTTCCCTTTAGCTCCAGAGCGTGGCACGATGAGCTCCACCCCGGCCATCGAAGCATCCGGCTAGCTAGAGAAAACTCATTGTCTTCCCAGAGCCATGTATGCAGAGGCTAGTGGCCTGTCAACAGCAGTCAATTTCAAGTAGCTTCAAGGCAGCATGAATGGAGCTTTCAGGATGGGAAAGCAAGGCTAGTTCCATCAGGCCCCCATTTCCGCTTGCACACGCAGCATACAGCCCTGTGCTTTCTAACAAGTCCAAAGAGACACAGGTTACCCAGTGGTTACTTCGTTGAATCAACTCCTCGAAGCAGGCTGTTCTGCATCTAGCGAACTGCCTCAACCAAGGAAAGCCCCAGCTAGGCCTCCGGGCCCGTGGCTCTTCAAAAGCCTGCAGTGTTATCCGAGGAACTGGGCTTTAGTTGCAGTCGGAACGCAAGCCCACATTCTCCTGGAGGCAGGGTGACTTCAGACAGGGGGTCCCAGATGGAATACGAAGCCGAGTGTTTTCTCAGTGCAGCGCAGACTAGGGCAATGAGTCAGACTTGCACGGCATGTTGGCCCTGCTAGAACGGTGTTCGTGGACCTGTGGGAATGCTGGGGAAGTCAAGCTGTCCCAAGAAAGAGTGCAGTCTGTTGCCCTACACTCGGCATACACAGAGTGGCTCCGAAGGGCTACGGGCCTGGATGTGGCTTAGTAGGCCCATGGGGGCCTGAGGGTACTCAGTGTCCTTGCAGGGAATAGGGTGCCCACGCCAGGCTCCTAGATGTCCTGCAGAGCGTACTGACGTTAAAATGATGCACAGCAGTGGCTACGGCCTCATGGAAACTGCTTCACGCCTCCGCTTCTGCATGGCAATTCAGGGCCTTACCGCGAGGCAAGTGCTCTCGCTGAGGGTCCCGTTAGCGCCACAGCATGGGAGGATGCTGACTTTCTCCTCCAGCAGAGTGACTTCAGGTACGAGGTCCTCGAAGAATGCTAAGCGGAGTGTTTTCTCATGGCAGCTCAGACGGGGGCCGTGACGAACACTTCCGTGGCAGGTCGCACTGGCTAGAAATGTGGTCCTGAGGCTGCTCCAGTGCTCTGGAAATGTAGCTCTCCTTAAGGAACGTGCAGGGTGTTGCCCATCACTCGGCATGCACAGAGGGCCTCCGAGGGACTTACCTTTGGGCCTCCATGTTGCTCAGCAGGCCCACAGGGGTCTGGAGGCACTCAGGGATCCTGGAGGGAAAATGATGCACACCCGAGGGGCCTAAGAGTCCTGGAAAGGGTACTTCCTTTAACATAGAGCAGAACAGAGGCTTCCCTGGTGGTGCACTGGTTGACAATCTGCCTGCCAATGCAGGGGACACGGGTTCGAGCCCTGCTCTGGGAGGAATCCACATGCCGCGGGGCAACTGGGCCCGTGAGCCACAACTACTGAGCCTGCGCCTCTGGAACCTGTGCTCCGCGACAAGAGAGGCTGAGATACTGAGAGGCCTATGCACCGCGATGAAGAGTGGCCCCCACTTACCGTAACTGGAGAGAGCCCTAGCACAGAAACGAAGACCCAGTATAGCAATCAATCAATCCATCAATCAATCTTAAAACAACAATAAAAAATATAAAAAATAAAATACAGCAGAACAGCGACTAATACCTCATGGAAACAGCTGCATGCTGCCCTTTCTGCGCGGTTACTCAGGGACTTACCTCGAGGTCAGTACTCACGTTGAGTTTCCCTTTAGCTCCAGAGCGTGGCACGATGAGCTCCACCCCGGCCATCGAAGCATCCGGCTAGCTAGAGAAAACTCATTGTCTTCCCAGAGCCATGTATGCAGAGGCTAGTGGCCTGTTAACAGCAGTCAATTTCAAGTAGCTTCAAGGCAGCATGAATGGAGCTTTCAGGATGGGAAAGCAAGGCTAGTTCCATCAGGCCCCCATTTCCGCTTGCACACGCAGCATACAGCCCTGTGCTTTCTAACAAGTCCAAAGAGACACAGGTTACCCAGTGGTTACTTCGTTGAATCAACTCCTCGAAGCAGGCTGTTCTGCATCTAGCGAACTGCCTCAACCAAGGAAAGCCCCAGCTAGGCCTCCGGGCCCGTGGCTCTTCAAAAGCCTGCAGTGTTATCCGAGGAACTGGGCTTTAGTTGCAGTCGGAACGCAAGCCCACATTCTCCTGGAGGCAGGGTGACTTCAGACAGGGGGTCCCAGATGGAATACGAAGCCGAGTGTTTTCTCAGTGCAGCGCAGACTAGGGCAATGAGTCAGACTTGCACGGCATGTTGGCCCTGCTAGAACGGTGTTCGTGGACCTGTGGGAATGCTGGGGAAGTCAAGCTGTCCCAAGAAAGAGTGCAGTCTGTTGCCCTACACTCGGCATACACAGAGTGGCTCCGAAGGGCTACGGGCCTGGATGTGGCTTAGCAGGCCCATGGGGGCCTGAGGGTACTCAGTGTCCTTGCAGGGAATAGGGTGCCCACGCCAGGCTCCTAGATGTCCTGCAGAGCGTACTGACGTTAAAATGATGCACAGCAGTGGCTACGGCCTCATGGAAACTGCTTCACGCCTCCGCTTCTGCATGGCAATTCAGGGCCTTACCGCGAGGCAAGTGCTCTCGCTGAGGGTCCCGTTAGCGCCACAGCATGGGAGGATGCTGACTTTCTCCTCCAGCAGAGTGACTTCAGGTACGAGGTCCTCGAAGAATGCTAAGCGGAGTGTTTTCTCATGGCAGCTCAGACGGGGGCCGTGACGAACACTTCCGTGGCAGGTCGCACTGCCTAGAAATGTGGTCCTGAGGCTGCTCCAGTGCTCTGGAAATGTAGCTCTCCTTAAGGAACGTGCAGGGTGTTGCCCATCACTCGGCATGCACAGAGGGCCTCCGAGGGACTTACCTTTGGGCCTCCATGTTGCTCAGCAGGCCCACAGGGGTCTGGAGGCACTCAGGGATCCTGGAGGGAAAATGATGCACACCCGAGGGCCCTAAGAGTCCTGGAAAGGGTACTTCCTTTAACATAGAGCAGAACAGAGGCTTCCCTGGTGGTGCACTGGTTGACAATCTGCCTGCCAATGCAGGGGACACGGGTTCGAGCCCTGCTCTGGGAGGAATCCACATGCCGCGGGGCAACTGGGCCCGTGAGCCACAACTACTGAGCCTGCGCCTCTGGAACCTGTGCTCCGCGACAAGAGAGGCTGAGATACTGAGAGGCCTATGCACCGCGATGAAGAGTGGCCCCCACTTACCGTAACTGGAGAGAGCCCTAGCACAGAAACGAAGACCCAGTATAGCAATCAATCAATCCATCAATCAATCTTAAAACAACAATAAAAAATATAAAAAATAAAATACAGCAGAACAGCGACTAATACCTCATGGAAACAGCTGCATGCTGCCCTTTCTGCGCGGTTACTCAGGGACTTACCTCGAGGTCAGTACTCACGTTGAGTTTCCCTTTAGCTCCAGAGCGTGGCACGATGAGCTCCACCCCGGCCATCGAAGCATCCGGCTAGCTAGAGAAAACTCATTGTCTTCCCAGAGCCATGTATGCAGAGGCTAGTGGCCTGTTAACAGCAGTCAATTTCAAGTAGCTTCAAGGCAGCATGAATGGAGCTTTCAGGATGGGAAAGCAAGGCTAGTTCCATCAGGCCCCCATTTCCGCTTGCACACGCAGCATACAGCCCTGTGCTTTCTAACAAGTCCAAAGAGACACAGGTTACCCAGTGGTTACTTCGTTGAATCAACTCCTCGAAGCAGGCTGTTCTGCATCTAGCGAACTGCCTCAACCAAGGAAAGCCCCAGCTAGGCCTCCGGGCCCGTGGCTCTTCAAAAGCCTGCAGTGTTATCCGAGGAACTGGGCTTTAGTTGCAGTCGGAACGCAAGCCCACATTCTCCTGGAGGCAGGGTGACTTCAGACAGGGGGTCCCAGATGGAATACGAAGCCGAGTGTTTTCTCAGTGCAGCGCAGACTAGGGCAATGAGTCAGACTTGCACGGCATGTTGGCCCTGCTAGAACGGTGTTCGTGGACCTGTGGGAATGCTGGGGAAGTCAAGCTGTCCCAAGAAAGAGTGCAGTCTGTTGCCCTACACTCGGCATACACAGAGTGGCTCCGAAGGGCTACGGGCCTGGATGTGGCTTAGCAGGCCCATGGGGGCCTGAGGGTACTCAGTGTCCTTGCAGGGAATAGGGTGCCCACGCCAGGCTCCTAGATGTCCTGCAGAGCGTACTGACGTTAAAATGATGCAGAGCAGTGGCTACGGCCTCATGGAAACTGCTTCACGCCTCCGCTTCTGCATGGCAATTCAGGGCCTTACCGCGAGGCAAGTGCTCTCGCTGAGGGTCCCGTTAGCGCCACAGCATGGGAGGATGCTGACTTTCTCCTCCAGCAGAGTGACTTCAGGTACGAGGTCCTCGAAGAATGCTAAGCGGAGTGTTTTCTCATGGCAGCTCAGACGGGGGCCGTGACGAACACTTCCGTGGCAGGTCGCACTGGCTAGAAATGTGGTCCTGAGGCTGCTCCAGTGCTCTGGAAATGTAGCTCTCCTTAAGGAACGTGCAGGGTGTTGCCCATCACTCGGCATGCACAGAGGGCCTCCGAGGGACTTACCTTTGGGCCTCCATGTTGCTCAGCAGGCCCACAGGGGTCTGGAGGCACTCAGGGATCCTGGAGGGAAAATGATGCACACCCGAGGGGCCTAAGAGTCCTGGAAAGGGTACTTCCTTTAACATAGAGCAGAACAGAGGCTTCCCTGGTGGTGCACTGGTTGACAATCTGCCTGCCAATGCAGGGGACACGGGTTCGAGCCCTGCTCTGGGAGGAATCCACATGCCGCGGGGCAACTGGGCCCGTGAGCCACAACTACTGAGCCTGCGCCTCTGGAACCTGTGCTCCGCGACAAGAGAGGCTGAGATACTGAGAGGCCTACGCACCGCGATGAAGAGTGGCCCCCACTTACCGTAACTGGAGAGAGCCCTAGCACAGAAACGAAGACCCAGTATAGCAATCAATCAATCCATCAATCAATCTTAAAACAACAATAAAAAATATAAAAAATAAAATACAGCAGAACAGCGACTAATACCTCATGGAAACAGCTGCATGCTGCCCTTTCTGCGCGGTTACTCAGGGACTTACCTCGAGGTCAGTACTCACGTTGAGTTTCCCTTTAGCTCCAGAGCGTGGCACGATGAGCTCCACCCCGGCCATCGAAGCATCCGGCTAGCTAGAGAAAACTCATTGTCTTCCCAGAGCCATGTATGCAGAGGCTAGTGGCCTGTCAACAGCAGTCAATTTCAAGTAGCTTCAAGGCAGCATGAATGGAGCTTTCAGGATGGGAAAGCAAGGCTAGTTCCATCAGGCCCCCATTTCCGCTTGCACACGCAGCATACAGCCCTGTGCTTTCTAACAAGTCCAAAGAGACACAGGTTACCCAGTGGTTACTTCGTTGAATCAACTCCTCGAAGCAGGCTGTTCTGCATCTAGCGAACTGCCTCAACCAAGGAAAGCCCCAGCTAGGCCTCCGGGCCCGTGGCTCTTCAAAAGCCTGCAGTGTTATCCGAGGAACTGGGCTTTAGTTGCAGTCGGAACGCAAGCCCACATTCTCCTGGAGGCAGGGTGACTTCAGACAGGGGGTCCCAGATGGAATACGAAGCCGAGTGTTTTCTCAGTGCAGCGCAGACTAGGGCAATGAGTCAGACTTGCACGGCATGTTGGCCCTGCTAGAACGGTGTTCGTGGACCTGTGGGAATGCTGGGGAAGTCAAGCTGTCCCAAGAAAGAGTGCAGTCTGTTGCCCTACACTCGGCATACACAGAGTGGCTCCGAAGGGCTACGGGCCTGGATGTGGCTTAGCAGGCCCATGGGGGCCTGAGGGTACTCAGTGTCCTTGCAGGGAATAGGGTGCCCACGCCAGGCTCCTAGATGTCCTGCAGAGCGTACTGACGTTAAAATGATGCACAGCAGTGGCTACGGCCTCATGGAAACTGCTTCACGCCTCCGCTTCTGCATGGCAATTCAGGGCCTTACCGCGAGGCAAGTGCTCTCGCTGAGGGTCCCGTTAGCGCCACAGCATGGGAGGATGCTGACTTTCTCCTCCAGCAGAGTGACTTCAGGTACGAGGTCCTCGAAGAATGCTAAGCGGAGTGTTTTCTCATGGCAGCTCAGACGGGGGCCGTGACGAACACTTCCGTGGCAGGTCGCACTGGCTAGAAATGTGGTCCTGAGGCTGCTCCAGTGCTCTGGAAATGTAGCTCTCCTTAAGGAACGTGCAGGGTGTTGCCCATCACTCGGCATGCACAGAGGGCCTCCGAGGGACTTACCTTTGGGCCTCCATGTTGCTCAGCAGGCCCACAGGGGTCTGGAGGCACTCAGGGATCCTGGAGGGAAAATGATGCACACCCGAGGGGCCTAAGAGTCCTGGAAAGGGTACTTCCTTTAACATAGAGCAGAACAGAGGCTTCCCTGGTGGTGCACTGGTTGACAATCTGCCTGCCAATGCAGGGGACACGGGTTCGAGCCCTGCTCTGGGAGGAATCCACATGCCGCGGGGCAACTGGGCCCGTGAGCCACAACTACTGAGCCTGCGCCTCTGGAACCTGTGCTCCGCGACAAGAGAGGCTGAGATACTGAGAGGCCTATGCACCGCGATGAAGAGTGGCCCCCACTTACCGTAACTGGAGAGAGCCCTAGCACAGAAACGAAGACCCAGTATAGCAATCAATCAATCCATCAATCAATCTTAAAACAACAATAAAAAATATAAAAAATAAAATACAGCAGAACAGCGACTAATACCTCATGGAAACAGCTGCATGCTGCCCTTTCTGCGCGGTTACTCAGGGACTTACCTCGAGGTCAGTACTCACGTTGAGTTTCCCTTTAGCTCCAGAGCGTGGCACGATGAGCTCCACCCCGGCCATCGAAGCATCCGGCTAGCTAGAGAAAACTCATTGTCTTCCCAGAGCCATGTATGCAGAGGCTAGTGGCCTGTTAACAGCAGTCAATTTCAAGTAGCTTCAAGGCAGCATGAATGGAGCTTTCAGGATGGGAAAGCAAGGCTAGTTCCATCAGGCCCCCATTTCCGCTTGCACACGCAGCATACAGCCCTGTGCTTTCTAACAAGTCCAAAGAGACACAGGTTACCCAGTGGTTACTTCGTTGAATCAACTCCTCGAAGCAGGCTGTTCTGCATCTAGCGAACTGCCTCAACCAAGGAAAGCCCCAGCTAGGCCTCCGGGCCCGTGGCTCTTCAAAAGCCTGCAGTGTTATCCGAGGAACTGGGCTTTAGTTGCAGTCGGAACGCAAGCCCACATTCTCCTGGAGGCAGGGTGACTTCAGACAGGGGGTCCCAGATGGAATACGAAGCCGAGTGTTTTCTCAGTGCAGCGCAGACTAGGGCAATGAGTCAGACTTGCACGGCATGTTGGCCCTGCTAGAACGGTGTTCGTGGACCTGTGGGAATGCTGGGGAAGTCAAGCTGTCCCAAGAAAGAGTGCAGTCTGTTGCCCTACACTCGGCATACACAGAGTGGCTCCGAAGGGCTACGGGCCTGGATGTGGCTTAGCAGGCCCATGGGGGCCTGAGGGTACTCAGTGTCCTTGCAGGGAATAGGGTGCCCACGCCAGGCTCCTAGATGTCCTGCAGAGCGTACTGACGTTAAAATGATGCACAGCAGTGGCTACGGCCTCATGGAAACTGCTTCACGCCTCCGCTTCTGCATGGCAATTCAGGGCCTTACCGCGAGGCAAGTGCTCTCGCTGAGGGTCCCGTTAGCGCCACAGCATGGGAGGATGCTGACTTTCTCCTCCAGCAGAGTGACTTCAGGTACGAGGTCCTCGAAGAATGCTAAGCGGAGTGTTTTCTCATGGCAGCTCAGACGGGGGCCGTGACGAACACTTCCGTGGCAGGTCGCACTGCCTAGAAATGTGGTCCTGAGGCTGCTCCAGTGCTCTGGAAATGTAGCTCTCCTTAAGGAACGTGCAGGGTGTTGCCCATCACTCGGCATGCACAGAGGGCCTCCGAGGGACTTACCTTTGGGCCTCCATGTTGCTCAGCAGGCCCACAGGGGTCTGGAGGCACTCAGGGATCCTGGAGGGAAAATGATGCACACCCGAGGGGCCTAAGAGTCCTGGAAAGGGTACTTCCTTTAACATAGAGCAGAACAGAGGCTTCCCTGGTGGTGCACTGGTTGACAATCTGCCTGCCAATGCAGGGGACACGGGTTCGAGCCCTGCTCTGGGAGGAATCCACATGCCGCGGGGCAACTGGGCCCGTGAGCCACAACTACTGAGCCTGCGCCTCTGGAACCTGTGCTCCGCGACAAGAGAGGCTGAGATACTGAGAGGCCTACGCACCGCGATGAAGAGTGGCCCCCACTTACCGTAACTGGAGAGAGCCCTAGCACAGAAACGAAGACCCAGTATAGCAATCAATCAATCCATCAATCAATCTTAAAACAACAATAAAAAATATAAAAAATAAAATACAGCAGAACAGCGACTAATACCTCATGGAAACAGCTGCATGCTGCCCTTTCTGCGCGGTTACTCAGGGACTTACCTCGAGGTCAGTACTCACGTTGAGTTTCCCTTTAGCTCCAGAGCGTGGCACGATGAGCTCCACCCCGGCCATCGAAGCATCCGGCTAGCTAGAGAAAACTCATTGTCTTCCCAGAGCCATGTATGCAGAGGCTAGTGGCCTGTTAACAGCAGTCAATTTCAAGTAGCTTCAAGGCAGCATGAATGGAGCTTTCAGGATGGGAAAGCAAGGCTAGTTCCATCAGGCCCCCATTTCCGCTTGCACACGCAGCATACAGCCCTGTGCTTTCTAACAAGTCCAAAGAGACACAGGTTACCCAGTGGTTACTTCGTTGAATCAACTCCTCGAAGCAGGCTGTTCTGCATCTAGCGAACTGCCTCAACCAAGGAAAGCCCCAGCTAGGCCTCCGGGCCCGTGGCTCTTCAAAAGCCTGCAGTGTTATCCGAGGAACTGGGCTTTAGTTGCAGTCGGAACGCAAGCCCACATTCTCCTGGAGGCAGGGTGACTTCAGACAGGGGGTCCCAGATGGAATACGAAGCCGAGTGTTTTCTCAGTGCAGCGCAGACTAGGGCAATGAGTCAGACTTGCACGGCATGTTGGCCCTGCTAGAACGGTGTTCGTGGACCTGTGGGAATGCTGGGGAAGTCAAGCTGTCCCAAGAAAGAGTGCAGTCTGTTGCCCTACACTCGGCATACACAGAGTGGCTCCGAAGGGCTACGGGCCTGGATGTGGCTTAGCAGGCCCATGGGGGCCTGAGGGTACTCAGTGTCCTTGCAGGGAATAGGGTGCCCACGCCAGGCTCCTAGATGTCCTGCAGAGCGTACTGACGTTAAAATGATGCAGAGCAGTGGCTACGGCCTCATGGAAACTGCTTCACGCCTCCGCTTCTGCATGGCAATTCAGGGCCTTACCGCGAGGCAAGTGCTCTCGCTGAGGGTCCCGTTAGCGCCACAGCATGGGAGGATGCTGACTTTCTCCTCCAGCAGAGTGACTTCAGGTACGAGGTCCTCGAAGAATGCTAAGCGGAGTGTTTTCTTATGGCAGCTCAGACGGGGGCCGTGACGAACACTTCCGTGGCAGGTCGCACTGGCTAGAAATGTGGTCCTGAGGCTGCTCCAGTGCTCTGGAAATGTAGCTCTCCTTAAGGAACGTGCAGGGTGTTGCCCATCACTCGGCATGCACAGAGGGCCTCCGAGGGACTTACCTTTGGGCCTCCATGTTGCTAAGCAGGCCCACAGGGGTCTGGAGGCACTCAGGGATCCTGGAGGGAAAATGATGCACACCCGAGGGGCCTAAGAGTCCTGGAAAGGGTACTTCCTTTAACATAGAGCAGAACAGAGGCTTCCCTGGTGGTGCACTGGTTGACAATCTGCCTGCCAATGCAGGGGACACGGGTTCGAGCCCTGCTCTGGGAGGAATCCACATGCCGCGGGGCAACTGGGCCCGTGAGCCACAACTACTGAGCCTGCGCCTCTGGAACCTGTGCTCCGCGACAAGAGAGGCTGAGATAGTGAGAGGCCTATGCACCGCGATGAATAGTGGCCCCCACTTACCGTAACTGGAGAGAGCCCTAGCACAGAAACGAAGACCCAGTATAGCAATCAATCAATCCATCAATCAATCTTAAAACAACAATAAAAAATATAAAAAATAAAATACAGCAGAACAGCGACTAATACCTCATGGAAACAGCTGCATGCTGCCCTTTCTGCGCGGTTACTCAGGGACTTACCTCGAGGTCAGTACTCACGTTGAGTTTCCCTTTAGCTCCAGAGCGTGGCACGATGAGCTCCACCCCGGCCATCGAAGCATCCGGCTAGCTAGAGAAAACTCATTGTCTTCCCAGAGCCATGTATGCAGAGGCTAGTGGCCTGTTAACAGCAGTCAATTTCAAGTAGCTTCAAGGCAGCATGAATGGAGCTTTCAGGATGGGAAAGCAAGGCTAGTTCCATCAGGCCCCCATTTCCGCTTGCACACGCAGCATACAGCCCTGTGCTTTCTAACAAGTCCAAAGAGACACAGGTTACCCAGTGGTTACTTCGTTGAATCAACTCCTCGAAGCAGGCTGTTCTGCATCTAGCGAACTGCCTCAACCAAGGAAAGCCCCAGCTAGGCCTCCGGGCCCGTGGCTCTTCAAAAGCCTGCAGTGTTATCCGAGGAACTGGGCTTTAGTTGCAGTCGGAACGCAAGCCCACATTCTCCTGGAGGCAGGGTGACTTCAGACAGGGGGTCCCAGATGGAATACGAAGCCGAGTGTTTTCTCAGTGCAGCGCAGACTAGGGCAATGAGTCAGACTTGCACGGCATGTTGGCCCTGCTAGAACGGTGTTCGTGGACCTGTGGGAATGCTGGGGAAGTCAAGCTGTCCCAAGAAAGAGTGCAGTCTGTTGCCCTACACTCGGCATACACAGAGTGGCTCCGAAGGGCTACGGGCCTGGATGTGGCTTAGCAGGCCCATGGGGGCCTGAGGGTACTCAGTGTCCTTGCAGGGAATAGGGTGCCCACGCCAGGCTCCTAGATGTCCTGCAGAGCGTACTGACGTTAAAATGATGCACAGCAGTGGCTACGGCCTCATGGAAACTGCTTCACGCCTCCGCTTCTGCATGGCAATTCAGGGCCTTACCGCGAGGCAAGTGCTCTCGCTGAGGGTCCCGTTAGCGCCACAGCATGGGAGGATGCTGACTTTCTCCTCCAGCAGAGTGACTTCAGGTACGAGGTCCTCGAAGAATGCTAAGCGGAGTGTTTTCTCATGGCAGCTCAGACGGGGGCCGTGACGAACACTTCCGTGGCAGGTCGCACTGCCTAGAAATGTGGTCCTGAGGCTGCTCCAGTGCTCTGGAAATGTAGCTCTCCTTAAGGAACGTGCAGGGTGTTGCCCATCACTCGGCATGCACAGAGGGCCTCCGAGGGACTTACCTTTGGGCCTCCGAGGGACTTACCTTTGGGCCTCCATGTTGCTCAGCAGGCCCACAGGGGTCTGGAGGCACTCAGGGATCCTGGAGGGAAAATGATGCACACCCGAGGGGCCTAAGAGTCCTGGAAAGGGTACTTCCTTTAACATAGAGCAGAACAGAGGCTTCCCTGGTGGTGCACTGGTTGACAATCTGCCTGCCAATGCAGGGGACACGGGTTCGAGCCCTGCTCTGGGAGGAATCCACATGCCGCGGGGCAACTGGGCCCGTGAGCCACAACTACTGAGCCTGCGCCTCTGGAACCTGTGCTCCGCGACAAGAGAGGCTGAGATACTGAGAGGCCTACGCACCGCGATGAAGAGTGGCCCCCACTTACCGTAACTGGAGAGAGCCCTAGCACAGAAACGAAGACCCAGTATAGCAATCAATCAATCCATCAATCAATCTTAAAACAACAATAAAAAATATAAAAAATAAAATACAGCAGAACAGCGACTAATACCTCATGGAAACAGCTGCATGCTGCCCTTTCTGCGCGGTTACTCAGGGACTTACCTCGAGGTCAGTACTCACGTTGAGTTTCCCTTTAGCTCCAGAGCGTGGCACGATGAGCTCCACCCCGGCCATCGAAGCATCCGGCTAGCTAGAGAAAACTCATTGTCTTCCCAGAGCCATGTATGCAGAGGCTAGTGGCCTGTTAACAGCAGTCAATTTCAAGTAGCTTCAAGGCAGCATGAATGGAGCTTTCAGGATGGGAAAGCAAGGCTAGTTCCATCAGGCCCCCATTTCCGCTTGCACACGCAGCATACAGCCCTGTGCTTTCTAACAAGTCCAAAGAGACACAGGTTACCCAGTGGTTACTTCGTTGAATCAACTCCTCGAAGCAGGCTGTTCTGCATCTAGCGAACTGCCTCAACCAAGGAAAGCCCCAGCTAGGCCTCCGGGCCCGTGGCTCTTCAAAAGCCTGCAGTGTTATCCGAGGAACTGGGCTTTAGTTGCAGTCGGAACGCAAGCCCACATTCTCCTGGAGGCAGGGTGACTTCAGACAGGGGGTCCCAGATGGAATACGAAGCCGAGTGTTTTCTCAGTGCAGCGCAGACTAGGGCAATGAGTCAGACTTGCACGGCATGTTGGCCCTGCTAGAACGGTGTTCGTGGACCTGTGGGAATGCTGGGGAAGTCAAGCTGTCCCAAGAAAGAGTGCAGTCTGTTGCCCTACACTCGGCATACACAGAGTGGCTCCGAAGGGCTACGGGCCTGGATGTGGCTTAGCAGGCCCATGGGGGCCTGAGGGTACTCAGTGTCCTTGCAGGGAATAGGGTGCCCACGCCAGGCTCCTAGATGTCCTGCAGAGCGTACTGACGTTAAAATGATGCACAGCAGTGGCTACGGCCTCATGGAAACTGCTTCACGCCTCCGCTTCTGCATGGCAATTCAGGGCCTTACCGCGAGGCAAGTGCTCTCGCTGAGGGTCCCGTTAGCGCCACAGCATGGGAGGATGCTGACTTTCTCCTCCAGCAGAGTGACTTCAGGTACGAGGTCCTCAAAGAATGCTAAGCGGAGTGTTTTCTCATGGCAGCTCAGACGGGGGCCGTGACGAACACTTCCGTGGCAGGTCGCACTGCCTAGAAATGTGGTCCTGAGGCTGCTCCAGTGCTCTGGAAATGTAGCTCTCCTTAAGGAACGTGCAGGGTGTTGCCCATCACTCGGCATGCACAGAGGGCCTCCGAGAGACTTACCTTTGGGCCTCCGAGGGACTTACCTTTGGGCCTCCATGTTGCTCAGCAGGCCCACAGGGGTCTGGAGGCACTCAGGGATCCTGGAGGGAAAATGATGCACACCCGAGGGGCCTAAGAGTCCTGGAAAGGGTACTTCCTTTAACATAGAGCAGAACAGAGGCTTCCCTGGTGGTGCACTGGTTGACAATCTGCCTGCCAATGCAGGGGACACGGGTTCGAGCCCTGCTCTGGGAGGAATCCACATGCCGCGGGGCAACTGGGCCCGTGAGCCACAACTACTGAGCCTGCGCCTCTGGAACCTGTGCTCCGCGACAAGAGAGGCTGAGATACTGAGAGGCCTACGCACCGCGATGAAGAGTGGCCCCCACTTACCGTAACTGGAGAGAGCCCTAGCACAGAAACGAAGACCCAGTATAGCAATCAATCAATCCATCAATCAATCTTAAAACAACAATAAAAAATATAAAAAATAAAATACAGCAGAACAGCGACTAATACCTCATGGAAACAGCTGCATGCTGCCCTTTCTGCGCGGTTACTCAGGGACTTACCTCGAGGTCAGTACTCACGTTGAGTTTCCCTTTAGCTCCAGAGCGTGGCACGATGAGCTCCACCCCGGCCATCGAAGCATCCGGCTAGCTAGAGAAAACTCATTGTCTTCCCAGAGCCATGTATGCAGAGGCTAGTGGCCTGTCAACAGCAGTCAATTTCAAGTAGCTTCAAGGCAGCATGAATGGAGCTTTCAGGATGGGAAAGCAAGGCTAGTTCCATCAGGCCCCCATTTCCGCTTGCACACGCAGCATACAGCCCTGTGCTTTCTAACAAGTCCAAAGAGACACAGGTTACCCAGTGGTTACTTCGTTGAATCAACTCCTCGAAGCAGGCTGTTCTGCATCTAGCGAACTGCCTCAACCAAGGAAAGCCCCAGCTAGGCCTCCGGGCCCGTGGCTCTTCAAAAGCCTGCAGTGTTATCCGAGGAACTGGGCTTTAGTTGCAGTCGGAACGCAAGCCCACATTCTCCTGGAGGCAGGGTGACTTCAGACAGGGGGTCCCAGATGGAATACGAAGCCGAGTGTTTTCTCAGTGCAGCGCAGACTAGGGCAATGAGTCAGACTTGCACGGCATGTTGGCCCTGCTAGAACGGTGTTCGTGGACCTGTGGGAATGCTGGGGAAGTCAAGCTGTCCCAAGAAAGAGTGCAGTCTGTTGCCCTACACTCGGCATACACAGAGTGGCTCCGAAGGGCTACGGGCCTGGATGTGGCTTAGCAGGCCCATGGGGGCCTGAGGGTACTCAGTGTCCTTGCAGGGAATAGGGTGCCCACGCCAGGCTCCTAGATGTCCTGCAGAGCGTACTGACGTTAAAATGATGCAGAGCAGTGGCTACGGCCTCATGGAAACTGCTTCACGCCTCCGCTTCTGCATGGCAATTCAGGGCCTTACCGCGAGGCAAGTGCTCTCGCTGAGGGTCCCGTTAGCGCCACAGCATGGGAGGATGCTGACTTTCTCCTCCAGCAGAGTGACTTCAGGTACGAGGTCCTCGAAGAATGCTAAGCGGAGTGTTTTCTCATGGCAGCTCAGACGGGGGCCGTGACGAACACTTCCGTGGCAGGTCGCACTGCCTAGAAATGTGGTCCTGAGGCTGCTCCAGTGCTCTGGAAATGTAGCTCTCCTTAAGGAACGTGCAGGGTGTTGCCCATCACTCGGCATGCACAGAGGGCCTCCGAGGGACTTACCTTTGGGCCTCCATGTTGCTCAGCAGGCCCACAGGGGTCTGGAGGCACTCAGGGATCCTGGAGGGAAAATGATGCACACCCGAGGGCCCTAAGAGTCCTGGAAAGGGTACTTCCTTTAACATAGAGCAGAACAGAGGCTTCCCTGGTGGTGCACTGGTTGACAATCTGCCTGCCAATGCAGGGGACACGGGTTCGAGCCCTGCTCTGGGAGGAATCCACATGCCGCGGGGCAACTGGGCCCGTGAGCCACAACTACTGAGCCTGCGCCTCTGGAACCTGTGCTCCGCGACAAGAGAGGCTGAGATACTGAGAGGCCTACGCACCGCGATGAAGAGTGGCCCCCACTTACCGTAACTGGAGAGAGCCCTAGCACAGAAACGAAGACCCAGTATAGCAATCAATCAATCCATCAATCAATCTTAAAACAACAATAAAAAATATAAAAAATAAAATACAGCAGAACAGCGACTAATACCTCATGGAAACAGCTGCATGCTGCCCTTTCTGCGCGGTTACTCAGGGACTTACCTCGAGGTCAGTACTCACGTTGAGTTTCCCTTTAGCTCCAGAGCGTGGCACGATGAGCTCCACCCCGGCCATCGAAGCATCCGGCTAGCTAGAGAAAACTCATTGTCTTCCCAGAGCCATGTATGCAGAGGCTAGTGGCCTGTCAACAGCAGTCAATTTCAAGTAGCTTCAAGGCAGCATGAATGGAGCTTTCAGGATGGGAAAGCAAGGCTAGTTCCATCAGGCCCCCATTTCCGCTTGCACACGCAGCATACAGCCCTGTGCTTTCTAACAAGTCCAAAGAGACACAGGTTACCCAGTGGTTACTTCGTTGAATCAACTCCTCGAAGCAGGCTGTTCTGCATCTAGCGAACTGCCTCAACCAAGGAAAGCCCCAGCTAGGCCTCCGGGCCCGTGGCTCTTCAAAAGCCTGCAGTGTTATCCGAGGAACTGGGCTTTAGTTGCAGTCGGAACGCAAGCCCACATTCTCCTGGAGGCAGGGTGACTTCAGACAGGGGGTCCCAGATGGAATACGAAGCCGAGTGTTTTCTCAGTGCAGCGCAGACTAGGGCAATGAGTCAGACTTGCACGGCATGTTGGCCCTGCTAGAACGGTGTTCGTGGACCTGTGGGAATGCTGGGGAAGTCAAGCTGTCCCAAGAAAGAGTGCAGTCTGTTGCCCTACACTCGGCATACACAGAGTGGCTCCGAAGGGCTACGGGCCTGGATGTGGCTTAGCAGGCCCATGGGGGCCTGAGGGTACTCAGTGTCCTTGCAGGGAATAGGGTGCCCACGCCAGGCTCCTAGATGTCCTGCAGAGCGTACTGACGTTAAAATGATGCACAGCAGTGGCTACGGCCTCATGGAAACTGCTTCACGCCTCCGCTTCTGCATGGCAATTCAGGGCCTTACCGCGAGGCAAGTGCTCTCGCTGAGGGTCCCGTTAGCGCCACAGCATGGGAGGATGCTGACTTTCTCCTCCAGCAGAGTGACTTCAGGTACGAGGTCCTCGAAGAATTCTAAGCGGAGTGTTTTCTCATGGCAGCTCAGACGGGGGCCGTGACGAACACTTCCGTGGCAGGTCGCACTGGCTAGAAATGTGGTCCTGAGGCTGCTCCAGTGCTCTGGAAATGTAGCTCTCCTTAAGGAACGTGCAGGGTGTTGCCCATCACTCGGCATGCACAGAGGGCCTCCGAGGGACTTACCTTTGGGCCTCCATGTTGCTCAGCAGGCCCACAGGGGTCTGGAGGCACTCAGGGATCCTGGAGGGAAAATGATGCACACCCGAGGGGCCTAAGAGTCCTGGAAAGGGTACTTCCTTTAACATAGAGCAGAACAGAGGCTTCCCTGGTGGTGCACTGGTTGACAATCTGCCTGCCAATGCAGGGGACACGGGTTCGAGCCCTGCTCTGGGAGGAATCCACATGCCGCGGGGCAACTGGGCCCGTGAGCCACAACTACTGAGCCTGCGCCTCTGGAACCTGTGCTCCGCGACAAGAGAGGCTGAGATACTGAGAGGCCTACGCACCGCGATGAAGAGTGGCCCCCACTTACCGTAACTGGAGAGAGCCCTAGCACAGAAACGAAGACCCAGTATAGCAATCAATCAATCCATCAATCAATCTTAAAACAACAATAAAAAATATAAAAAATAAAATACAGCAGAACAGCGACTAATACCTCATGGAAACAGCTGCATGCTGCCCTTTCTGCGCGGTTACTCAGGGACTTACCTCGAGGTCAGTACTCACGTTGAGTTTCCCTTTAGCTCCAGAGCGTGGCACGATGAGCTCCACCCCGGCCATCGAAGCATCCGGCTAGCTAGAGAAAACTCATTGTCTTCCCAGAGCCATGTATGCAGAGGCTAGTGGCCTGTTAACAGCAGTCAATTTCAAGTAGCTTCAAGGCAGCATGAATGGAGCTTTCAGGATGGGAAAGCAAGGCTAGTTCCATCAGGCCCCCATTTCCGCTTGCACACGCAGCATACAGCCCTGTGCTTTCTAACAAGTCCAAAGAGACACAGGTTACCCAGTGGTTACTTCGTTGAATCAACTCCTCGAAGCAGGCTGTTCTGCATCTAGCGAACTGCCTCAACCAAGGAAAGCCCCAGCTAGGCCTCCGGGCCCGTGGCTCTTCAAAAGCCTGCAGTGTTATCCGAGGAACTGGGCTTTAGTTGCAGTCGGAACGCAAGCCCACATTCTCCTGGAGGCAGGGTGACTTCAGACAGGGGGTCCCAGATGGAATACGAAGCCGAGTGTTTTCTCAGTGCAGCGCAGACTAGGGCAATGAGTCAGACTTGCACGGCATGTTGGCCCTGCTAGAACGGTGTTCGTGGACCTGTGGGAATGCTGGGGAAGTCAAGCTGTCCCAAGAAAGAGTGCAGTCTGTTGCCCTACACTCGGCATACACAGAGTGGCTCCGAAGGGCTACGGGCCTGGATGTGGCTTAGCAGGCCCATGGGGGCCTGAGGGTACTCAGTGTCCTTGCAGGGAATAGGGTGCCCACGCCAGGCTCCTAGATGTCCTGCAGAGCGTACTGACGTTAAAATGATGCACAGCAGTGGCTACGGCCTCATGGAAACTGCTTCACGCCTCCGCTTCTGCATGGCAATTCAGGGCCTTACCGCGAGGCAAGTGCTCTCGCTGAGGGTCCCGTTAGCGCCACAGCATGGGAGGATGCTGACTTTCTCCTCCAGCAGAGTGACTTCAGGTACGAGGTCCTCGAAGAATGCTAAGCGGAGTGTTTTCTCATGGCAGCTCAGACGGGGGCCGTGACGAACACTTCCGTGGCAGGTCGCACTGCCTAGAAATGTGGTCCTGAGGCTGCTCCAGTGCTCTGGAAATGTAGCTCTCCTTAAGGAACGTGCAGGGTGTTGCCCATCACTCGGCATGCACAGAGGGCCTCCGAGAGACTTACCTTTGGGCCTCCGAGGGACTTACCTTTGGGCCTCCATGTTGCTCAGCAGGCCCACAGGGGTCTGGAGGCACTCAGGGATCCTGGAGGGAAAATGATGCACACCCGAGGGGCCTAAGAGTCCTGGAAAGGGTACTTCCTTTAACATAGAGCAGAACAGAGGCTTCCCTGGTGGTGCACTGGTTGACAATCTGCCTGCCAATGCAGGGGACACGGGTTCGAGCCCTGCTCTGGGAGGAATCCACATGCCGCGGGGCAACTGGGCCCGTGAGCCACAACTACTGAGCCTGCGCCTCTGGAACCTGTGCTCCGCGACAAGAGAGGCTGAGATACTGAGAGGCCTACGCACCGCGATGAAGAGTGGCCCCCACTTACCGTAACTGGAGAGAGCCCTAGCACAGAAACGAAGACCCAGTATAGCAATCAATCAATCCATCAATCAATCTTAAAACAACAATAAAAAATATAAAAAATAAAATACAGCAGAACAGCGACTAATACCTCATGGAAACAGCTGCATGCTGCCCTTTCTGCGCGGTTACTCAGGGACTTACCTCGAGGTCAGTACTCACGTTGAGTTTCCCTTTAGCTCCAGAGCGTGGCACGATGAGCTCCACCCCGGCCATCGAAGCATCCGGCTAGCTAGAGAAAACTCATTGTCTTCCCAGAGCCATGTATGCAGAGGCTAGTGGCCTGTCAACAGCAGTCAATTTCAAGTAGCTTCAAGGCAGCATGAATGGAGCTTTCAGGATGGGAAAGCAAGGCTAGTTCCATCAGGCCCCCATTTCCGCTTGCACACGCAGCATACAGCCCTGTGCTTTCTAACAAGTCCAAAGAGACACAGGTTACCCAGTGGTTACTTCGTTGAATCAACTCCTCGAAGCAGGCTGTTCTGCATCTAGCGAACTGCCTCAACCAAGGAAAGCCCCAGCTAGGCCTCCGGGCCCGTGGCTCTTCAAAAGCCTGCAGTGTTATCCGAGGAACTGGGCTTTAGTTGCAGTCGGAACGCAAGCCCACATTCTCCTGGAGGCAGGGTGACTTCAGACAGGGGGTCCCAGATGGAATACGAAGCCGAGTGTTTTCTCAGTGCAGCGCAGACTAGGGCAATGAGTCAGACTTGCACGGCATGTTGGCCCTGCTAGAACGGTGTTCGTGGACCTGTGGGAATGCTGGGGAAGTCAAGCTGTCCCAAGAAAGAGTGCAGTCTGTTGCCCTACACTCGGCATACACAGAGTGGCTCCGAAGGGCTACGGGCCTGGATGTGGCTTAGCAGGCCCATGGGGGCCTGAGGGTACTCAGTGTCCTTGCAGGGAATAGGGTGCCCACGCCAGGCTCCTAGATGTCCTGCAGAGCGTACTGACGTTAAAATGATGCAGAGCAGTGGCTACGGCCTCATGGAAACTGCTTCACGCCTCCGCTTCTGCATGGCAATTCAGGGCCTTACCGCGAGGCAAGTGCTCTCGCTGAGGGTCCCGTTAGCGCCACAGCATGGGAGGATGCTGACTTTCTCCTCCAGCAGAGTGACTTCAGGTACGAGGTCCTCGAAGAATGCTAAGCGGAGTGTTTTCTCATGGCAGCTCAGACGGGGGCCGTGACGAACACTTCCGTGGCAGGTCGCACTGCCTAGAAATGTGGTCCTGAGGCTGCTCCAGTGCTCTGGAAATGTAGCTCTCCTTAAGGAACGTGCAGGGTGTTGCCCATCACTCGGCATGCACAGAGGGCCTCCGAGGGACTTACCTTTGGGCCTCCATGTTGCTCAGCAGGCCCACAGGGGTCTGGAGGCACTCAGGGATCCTGGAGGGAAAATGATGCACACCCGAGGGCCCTAAGAGTCCTGGAAAGGGTACTTCCTTTAACATAGAGCAGAACAGAGGCTTCCCTGGTGGTGCACTGGTTGACAATCTGCCTGCCAATGCAGGGGACACGGGTTCGAGCCCTGCTCTGGGAGGAATCCACATGCCGCGGGGCAACTGGGCCCGTGAGCCACAACTACTGAGCCTGCGCCTCTGGAACCTGTGCTCCGCGACAAGAGAGGCTGAGATACTGAGAGGCCTACGCACCGCGATGAAGAGTGGCCCCCACTTACCGTAACTGGAGAGAGCCCTAGCACAGAAACGAAGACCCAGTATAGCAATCAATCAATCCATCAATCAATCTTAAAACAACAATAAAAAATATAAAAAATAAAATACAGCAGAACAGCGACTAATACCTCATGGAAACAGCTGCATGCTGCCCTTTCTGCGCGGTTACTCAGGGACTTACCTCGAGGTCAGTACTCACGTTGAGTTTCCCTTTAGCTCCAGAGCGTGGCACGATGAGCTCCACCCCGGCCATCGAAGCATCCGGCTAGCTAGAGAAAACTCATTGTCTTCCCAGAGCCATGTATGCAGAGGCTAGTGGCCTGTCAACAGCAGTCAATTTCAAGTAGCTTCAAGGCAGCATGAATGGAGCTTTCAGGATGGGAAAGCAAGGCTAGTTCCATCAGGCCCCCATTTCCGCTTGCACACGCAGCATACAGCCCTGTGCTTTCTAACAAGTCCAAAGAGACACAGGTTACCCAGTGGTTACTTCGTTGAATCAACTCCTCGAAGCAGGGTGTTCTGCATCTAGCGAACTGCCTCAACCAAGGAAAGCCCCAGCTAGGCCTCCGGGCCCGTGGCTCTTCAAAAGCCTGCAGTGTTATCCGAGGAACTGGGCTTTAGTTGCAGTCGGAACGCAAGCCCACATTCTCCTGGAGGCAGGGTGACTTCAGACAGGGGGTCCCAGATGGAATACGAAGCCGAGTGTTTTCTCAGTGCAGCGCAGACTAGGGCAATGAGTCAGACTTGCACGGCATGTTGGCCCTGCTAGAACGGTGTTCGTGGACCTGTGGGAATGCTGGGGAAGTCAAGCTGTCCCAAGAAAGAGTGCAGTCTGTTGCCCTACACTCGGCATACACAGAGTGGCTCCGAAGGGCTACGGGCCTGGATGTGGCTTAGCAGGCCCATGGGGGCCTGAGGGTACTCAGTGTCCTTGCAGGGAATAGGGTGCCCACGCCAGGCTCCTAGATGTCCTGCAGAGCGTACTGACGTTAAAATGATGCACAGCAGTGGCTACGGCCTCATGGAAACTGCTTCACGCCTCCGCTTCTGCATGGCAATTCAGGGCCTTACCGCGAGGCAAGTGCTCTCGCTGAGGGTCCCGTTAGCGCCACAGCATGGGAGGATGCTGACTTTCTCCTCCAGCAGAGTGACTTCAGGTACGAGGTCCTCGAAGAATTCTAAGCGGAGTGTTTTCTCATGGCAGCTCAGACGGGGGCCGTGACGAACACTTCCGTGGCAGGTCGCACTGGCTAGAAATGTGGTCCTGAGGCTGCTCCAGTGCTCTGGAAATGTAGCTCTCCTTAAGGAACGTGCAGGGTGTTGCCCATCACTCGGCATGCACAGAGGGCCTCCGAGGGACTTACCTTTGGGCCTCCATGTTGCTCAGCAGGCCCACAGGGGTCTGGAGGCACTCAGGGATCCTGGAGGGAAAATGATGCACACCCGAGGGGCCTAAGAGTCCTGGAAAGGGTACTTCCTTTAACATAGAGCAGAACAGAGGCTTCCCTGGTGGTGCACTGGTTGACAATCTGCCTGCCAATGCAGGGGACACGGGTTCGAGCCCTGCTCTGGGAGGAATCCACATGCCGCGGGGCAACTGGGCCCGTGAGCCACAACTACTGAGCCTGCGCCTCTGGAACCTGTGCTCCGCGACAAGAGAGGCTGAGATACTGAGAGGCCTACGCACCGCGATGAAGAGTGGCCCCCACTTACCGTAACTGGAGAGAGCCCTAGCACAGAAACGAAGACCCAGTATAGCAATCAATCAATCCATCAATCAATCTTAAAACAACAATAAAAAATATAAAAAATAAAATACAGCAGAACAGCGACTAATACCTCATGGAAACAGCTGCATGCTGCCCTTTCTGCGCGGTTACTCAGGGACTTACCTCGAGGTCAGTACTCACGTTGAGTTTCCCTTTAGCTCCAGAGCGTGGCACGATGAGCTCCACCCCGGCCATCGAAGCATCCGGCTAGCTAGAGAAAACTCATTGTCTTCCCAGAGCCATGTATGCAGAGGCTAGTGGCCTGTCAACAGCAGTCAATTTCAAGTAGCTTCAAGGCAGCATGAATGGAGCTTTCAGGATGGGAAAGCAAGGCTAGTTCCATCAGGCCCCCATTTCCGCTTGCACACGCAGCATACAGCCCTGTGCTTTCTAACAAGTCCAAAGAGACACAGGTTACCCAGTGGTTACTTCGTTGAATCAACTCCTCGAAGCAGGCTGTTCTGCATCTAGCGAACTGCCTCAACCAAGGAAAGCCCCAGCTAGGCCTCCGGGCCCGTGGCTCTTCAAAAGCCTGCAGTGTTATCCGAGGAACTGGGCTTTAGTTGCAGTCGGAACGCAAGCCCACATTCTCCTGGAGGCAGGGTGACTTCAGACAGGGGGTCCCAGATGGAATACGAAGCCGAGTGTTTTCTCAGTGCAGCGCAGACTAGGGCAATGAGTCAGACTTGCATGGCATGTTGGCCCTGCTAGAACGGTGTTCGTGGACCTGTGGGAATGCTGGGGAAGTCAAGCTGTCCCAAGAAAGAGTGCAGTCTGTTGCCCTACACTCGGCATACACAGAGTGGCTCCGAAGGGCTACGGGCCTGGATGTGGCTTAGCAGGCCCATGGGGGCCTGAGGGTACTCAGTGTCCTTGCAGGGAATAGGGTGCCCACGCCAGGCTCCTAGATGTCCTGCAGAGCGTACTGACGTTAAAATGATGCAGAGCAGTGGCTACGGCCTCATGGAAACTGCTTCACGCCTCCGCTTCTGCATGGCAATTCAGGGCCTTACCGCGAGGCAAGTGCTCTCGCTGAGGGTCCCGTTAGCGCCACAGCATGGGAGGATGCTGACTTTCTCCTCCAGCAGAGTGACTTCAGGTACGAGGTCCTCGAAGAATGCTAAGCGGAGTGTTTTCTCATGGCAGCTCAGACGGGGGCCGTGACGAACACTTCCGTGGCAGGTCGCACTGCCTAGAAATGTGGTCCTGAGGCTGCTCCAGTGCTCTGGAAATGTAGCTCTCCTTAAGGAACGTGCAGGGTGTTGCCCATCACTCGGCATGCACAGAGGGCCTCCGAGGGACTTACCTTTGGGCCTCCATGTTGCTCAGCAGGCCCACAGGGGTCTGGAGGCACTCAGGGATCCTGGAGGGAAAATGATGCACACCCGAGGGCCCTAAGAGTCCTGGAAAGGGTACTTCCTTTAACATAGAGCAGAACAGAGGCTTCCCTGGTGGTGCACTGGTTGACAATCTGCCTGCCAATGCAGGGGACACGGGTTCGAGCCCTGCTCTGGGAGGAATCCACATGCCGCGGGGCAACTGGGCCCGTGAGCCACAACTACTGAGCCTGCGCCTCTGGAACCTGTGCTCCGCGACAAGAGAGGCTGAGATACTGAGAGGCCTACGCACCGCGATGAAGAGTGGCCCCCACTTACCGTAACTGGAGAGAGCCCTAGCACAGAAACGAAGACCCAGTATAGCAATCAATCAATCCATCAATCAATCTTAAAACAACAATAAAAAATATAAAAAATAAAATACAGCAGAACAGCGACTAATACCTCATGGAAACAGCTGCATGCTGCCCTTTCTGCGCGGTTACTCAGGGACTTACCTCGAGGTCAGTACTCACGTTGAGTTTCCCTTTAGCTCCAGAGCGTGGCACGATGAGCTCCACCCCGGCCATCGAAGCATCCGGCTAGCTAGAGAAAACTCATTGTCTTCCCAGAGCCATGTATGCAGAGGCTAGTGGCCTGTCAACAGCAGTCAATTTCAAGTAGCTTCAAGGCAGCATGAATGGAGCTTTCAGGATGGGAAAGCAAGGCTAGTTCCATCAGGCCCCCATTTCCGCTTGCACACGCAGCATACAGCCCTGTGCTTTCTAACAAGTCCAAAGAGACACAGGTTACCCAGTGGTTACTTCGTTGAATCAACTCCTCGAAGCAGGGTGTTCTGCATCTAGCGAACTGCCTCAACCAAGGAAAGCCCCAGCTAGGCCTCCGGGCCCGTGGCTCTTCAAAAGCCTGCAGTGTTATCCGAGGAACTGGGCTTTAGTTGCAGTCGGAACGCAAGCCCACATTCTCCTGGAGGCAGGGTGACTTCAGACAGGGGGTCCCAGATGGAATACGAAGCCGAGTGTTTTCTCAGTGCAGCGCAGACTAGGGCAATGAGTCAGACTTGCACGGCATGTTGGCCCTGCTAGAACGGTGTTCGTGGACCTGTGGGAATGCTGGGGAAGTCAAGCTGTCCCAAGAAAGAGTGCAGTCTGTTGCCCTACACTCGGCATACACAGAGTGGCTCCGAAGGGCTACGGGCCTGGATGTGGCTTAGCAGGCCCATGGGGGC